>NW_010391451.1:0-22345 GCF_000710305.1 Buceros rhinoceros silvestris | reverse complement strand
AGCTGAAAGGTAAAATCACTGAAGAGAATTAATTCCATTTTAACTCAAACCAGGGCATTAATATTCAGTATAAAGCTGAGGGATCACAAGGGCAAACCGTCTTCTTCAACAGCCAGCATCTGAGGAAGACTCTGTCTGTTCTGCCTTTAATCCCAATGTGTGCACTCCTGAATCCAGTTCCAGAATCGAAACCCTGGTCCCCATCTGCTACTCGTTCTTGTCTTAGACTCCCCTAGTCCCCTAAGACTCCCTAGCATCAGTGACGACAGTGACGTAACTGTCCCATCAGGGGCAGAGTGTGAGGTGTGGTTGGATTCGATATTGGTGTTGTATGTATTTATTTGCTATCTGACATTCACATGACTTACCTTCTATGGATGCCCATGGGCTAGTTTAAGTGTAAAGATAGTATCTAAAGCTCAGTTTGCCACTACATATAGATCTTTTTATTTTTGTCACTGTAATCGATAGCCACATTATACCCTCAACCTGCAGAGGTCTAGTTCTCGTGTCAAAGAATTTGCATAACACGAAAAAGAGTGTTGACATCATCCATTCATGCCACTAACAACAACAACAAAACTTCGATTGTATTGCAATAGAAATGAAAATGCCACAAATGCAAACCTTGAACTCTGTTATTCTGTAAAGATTCCTGGTGCATTTATTATTATGAAATGGCTTTAAATGTATCCCCTTTCCTGTTTATAGTGAGTGGAGAAATTCAGTTGTTAACCCGAAGTAGTTAATTCTGGGAGTTTACTTGAAAGACTGTGACTTGGAGAGACGGAAGCGAAGCTCTAATGAAACCTCAATAGTTGTGCAAAAAATTCTAATGCGCATATACCATACCTTATTGTTAACTTGGAAAACTGCTTTGGTATAAGCTTCTCCTTTCCAAAAATAATGGAAGCAATTAGAGAATTTCATAGGTTGGTCATCAGCATGAGACAAAACTTGAATCTACTAAACAGCTAAACAGTCTGCTTTCTGCTTGTCCATTCATACAGGCTACAAACTCTTATAAATAAATTGGCAAAGACTTAAAATATAAGACAGCTGTTATGTATTTTTATGCATTTTGTTTTAGGAGATAGGAAGGAAAGGAACTGCTTGTATTTTCAGAGTCAATTAAAAAGTAGCTACCTAAGAGTAGGTAGTGTATTCCAGTCCTTTTATCATGATTTAGCTTTTTGTATAAGGTAAGAGAACATAGTATTTGCAATAGATTTAACATGTTAATTCAGAATCTTTGTTTAATCTCCTGAAATGTGGCCCAGCCTTTTCTAGACTTACATCTTTCTGGTGAAAAGGAAAATTGGGCTGGTCTTCAGACTGCAGAACAAATGAAAGAAATCCTCCTTTTTTCAGTGTGAGATTGTAAGGTACATTATAAAGAGGAAAAGGTTGTGAATGATTTACCTAGTAAAATAGAAGTTAACACAGCACAGATCACTCACCAGACCAGAGGTAGTAAAATACAGAACATTGTATTTCATTAGGTTCATAACAGAGGTGAAAACTCCAATATTTAGGAAAAGCAAAAATACAGAAAATGAAAATAGCTCCGTAGGGTGCAGTTTATGTTGCTTTACTCTGGTGTTCATGTAATGTGGGTAGATACAAAAACTTTAGTAAATAAGTACAATTGGAAAAACATATGGATTCTCCTCGTATTACTGTGTGATTTCACTGGGGCTGAGGTACCTCTGCTGGATAACGGTGCAATTGTAAATGTTGTCCAGTACGTGTAGGCGTGGAAAGGCTTGAGCAGAGAAGAGAAAAAGTCATGGGTCTCAGATTTAAGTCACGGAGCTGTGCAGACATCTCAGCTGCTGAGAGTAAAAAGCCCTGGTGATATCTGTGTTCTGATTAATCTGGCCGTGTTTATCCTCTTGGAGGAAACAGGTCGAACGCTCCCATCATAAGAAGCTTTAGAGAAAAACGTATTAAGTGAACTGCATAGGGGAAATCAAGACTCCCAACACCACTTCACTCAAATAAATTAGTGTTTGCAAACTGAAGAGAAGTGGACCACTTGCTGTTTGCATTTCAGCAAAGCACCTATTTCATTCCACAACCCCAGAGGCTGAATAAAAGCTGTTTATTCAGGGTCTCTGAGGATGACTCTAGTCTTCTACCATTGCAGAGCTACATGGAAAAGGCCAATAGATCCTTAGAGGCACATTTCAAAGAAATTCAGGACTTACGCACACAAACCTTATTATTTAAAGTGCAAGTTCTACTCTGAAAATCTTTCCATAAGAACAGCACAGAGTTAGAAGACTTTATTGTTATTTATTCAAAGCATACTGTATGCTGAATATCAGCTGTGTCTAAATATTCAAAATATCTTCCCAGAATCCGTTAAATATCATCTGACAACCAGTAAGATGCTGTAATTTCTGCTTTCCTTGGTAAAAAACGTGCAGCTGGAACTAATTAAAATTTTACTGATGAAATGTATGCCAAGAAAATACTCTGGCAAGTTCTTCCCGTTTTTCATTGACATGGCTGAACAAAAAGACTAAAAGGTAGCAACATCTTTCTATTTCTTCTCCCCAAGATGAAAAACAAGTGTGAACCTGAATATTTATGAAACAGAAAAAATAATGCAACCTTTCAAGAAGTTTTTTTTATGGCTAACTTATTTTATTTGCTTTTTCTGTCTTTTAAGTACAGCACCATACTCAATAGGCAGTTCACAGAGAGCAAAATGAGTGCAAATATTGATTTAGGGTATTGAACTCACCAAAATGCTTCAGTATCTATGTATACTACCCTGAAGGCTGCTGGACTTCAATTATCAAACTGTACTGGGTGTTCAAGACACTTGGTAAAGACCTGGCTGTATACTTGCCGTGATGATATACATACAACCAACATTCACATCTGGATTTTAAGCACTGATTATGCTCAAAACCCATCATGACTGCAGCTTTTTGAGACTAGATATCTAAAAGACAGAAGTGAAATAATTTGATTTTATTAAGCTCCGGGCGTGCGAGACCACACTGTAATGTTGAATCTGGTGACAAAGATCTTTCTGTTCAGAGCATTTGTTTGTAGAGAGAAGCAAAGAATATTTTAAAAAATTAATTTATTTTGGTCAAAGGTATACCAAACAAAAGTGTGAGACATGGATACTCATATATAAATGTACATTTGGGATTCAAGGAAAATGGAAAGGAAGCAAGGAGGTCAGAACTGGAGTCTAGCTGTTAGCTTATTTAATCTCCTCTGCAAAAACTGATGGTGAGACTAGATTAATTTACAACTCAATTAGAATGTAATATGATTTCTCATGAGATTTATTCTAATAAACACTATAATGTCTTGTCTATCTGGAGACTCAGTTTCCCTCAGCTTATTCTGCTTTGAGTTTGTATTATGCAAAAAGCAATTATGAAGAACAATTTTGCTCCCAAAGCTGTTGTGTGAAAAAACAGCTGGCCCATGCCACCTGAGAACTTTGGTCAGATTGCATGAATTGCAAGCATCTTTTTCCATAAAAAATGGAAAACATAAATGTGCATTGGGAAACACAGAAATGGATGATGGATGGGACAACAATTTCCAGGCAAATTACCACAACACAAATTGTGCTAGCATTTTAGAAAAGGTGACAAAACCCATATTAGAGAAGGTCTCATTGCATTTTGACAAGGCTGATGCAAATCAGCAAGGAGCAATGCTGGCTGCCAATTTTTATTTCATTAGTTTTTATCAAAAAATCCTTGGTAGTATGATACTATATCTCATCAAAACAATTAAACCACCACCACCACCCCACCCCCCCACCCCCGTCTTTGATTTTCTGGCTTTATTTATTTATTTACTTGCTTATTTATTTACATGCATATTTCCCTGTAGCATCATGTTTTACAAAGTTAACAATCTGGCTGTAGCAGTAGAGGGTTTTAGTTCCTTATTTTGCCAGGGATAAATTGTAGTTCACTACTTTTGTGTGAAACTAATACATCTTTCCCTCTCTAGCTGCTAAATCATAGATTAGTTAGTAGTGGGCAAAAATAATTGTCAGTGTTCTTTGGACATGAGGTAGGTGCAGGTGTTTGTATCTCAATGACAAGTAAATAAAACCTGATCCAAGACCTGATGTGACTGAAACATTCTCTCAGAAAGCATTGAACCCTGCCTGATGCATTACAATTTCTGAATAACCTTTTCCTGTGTGGATTCTGCATATGAATGAAAAAGATGGTAAAGAAGAGTTACTGAACTACCTTTGTCTGAGTGTGAATCCTCCAAAAGCACAAGTGCAGAAAAAAGGAGATATGATTACCTTGAACACCACAACCACTGCATAAGTAGTAATGAACGTGCTATGAAACCTGCCTGGAATAAATATCATGTATCCTCTACGTCAGAATATAATACATGTTTTCATAAAGATCTGAAACTAATTCTGATAATAAACAATGTGAAGAAGCTATTCAATCAAGTCATTAATTTTATTTGTGATAGAAGTATGGTTTTATAACATAAATACATAGTAGTGTATTACATATAAAATATTATTTTATATCAGTGATGTAAATGAAACCGTAAAATTAAAATCAGAGCTAGTTTGAGAGGTAATTTTTTTGCTATACTTGCTTTTTCTCATAAAAAAAATCTATGGGAAGTAAAAACTAATATTATTTAGTGTAAGAACATATTATTAAAGACCCTAAGCTTTTATTGCTAAGTAGAATAATCCAGTTTAGCAATTTTTTCTTTGCAATCTTTCTGAAACTGAATTTGCTTATAATTGCTGTGGTTTCATGCAGAAGCTATTTGAGAATTTTACCCTATTCTATTTTAAATGTTGTATGCTTCCCAGTAATCATTATCCTTATAAACACCCCCATCCTTATCACTCTGAGAAACAGTATTTTTTTACATCAAGAAGTTCTCCATTTTTATATATTTACACATATGTGGTTGGCAAATGACAAAGAAGGGAAATTACTAATTTCAGCTATTCTGACTACAAAGGAAAATCTCTTTACCTATTCATGAAGTGAATCAGGTTTATTTGGGAGGTGGGAAATTCTTTCCTGGTTCCTGCAATAATTTCTTTTTCTTCTATATGTTTTTTGAGGTGAGGAGAGCAATACTAGAGGTGTGCATAGGTAGTAGCATAATTCTTTAAATTGCATTTCTTTGCAGAAATGGTCCCAGTAGTCTATTTTCCTTTACAGTTGTTCATGAGAAAATCCTAAGACTAAAAGTTGTATCTTTCGGTTGATTGAGCTCTTCTAAGCTGCATGTTCACTACTACATGCTGTTGTCTCTGGTGACACTTATACCATAATACTCCATTAAGTTTTCTTTCATTCCTTCCCATGGCATTTATGGCATAACTTCATGTGTAAAAGTCCTTTTTCTTTCACCTCTTCACAAAAGCAGTCTGTTGACTGCTTTGGGACCTCAGAGAAGTCTGAAATCCCTCTGTACTGTAAACTCATCTTCTAGCTCTCTAAGCCTGGAGAACTTCGGGGTATTGGGTGAAATGCTTTGGGGTTTGATTTTTTTTTCCCCCCAGTTTAACTTTGTCTGATATTACAGATACTTCTCTGAAATATTTGTATGGCCTGTTGTAGTAATCTCATAACCATGATAAACTTGGTTTCTGTAATACCTATTTACACTCTAATACAGTGTTCTATTTAGTGGTGGAGACCACAATGTTGTACCCTCTCTAGTTCTCAATTAACAGTTCTCCTAGCTCCAAGCAGTACATTTTGAACAGATTGCTCTCCAATCTAACAGAGTCTATAATTTTCAGTTGAAGGTTTAAAGGCCTCTAGAAACTACTCTGAGCACGGTGTGACTCGACTATTTATTTTGAAATGACTCAGTTAGTTTTCAGGATCTTCAGCAGTTGTGGTATTCCAAAGGAAGCTGAAAATAATTTTTCAGAAAAAAATCTTGTATTTGTAAATCATTGGAGGTAAGCGTCTATTAATATGTTGAAAAAGTAAAAAACTGGGTTTCTATTTTGCTGATTCTCCAAATAATATCTTTATCAGCAAATAAAAATTTAGGAGAGACTTGGATGATAGATGGATTCAAAGTTTTTCATTTCTGTTGTTTCTCACTTTTTGCTTATTAAGATGAGGCAGAATTACATTGTTAGGTAAAAACTTATTTTCTACTGCAAGTGGTCTATTGTTAGATCTGACTATGGACTGTAAACATAACCTAACCATGCCATAACACATCTTAATGTGAACCAATAGAAAATCTTCAATTTTTAATGATACTACATGAAAAGATTTGTGTTTTCTTTGCCATCTTCCTTTTGCGCTTGTTTGCTATTAAAAGCTTTTTAATTTTTTTTAATTAAACTTGTCTTTAATAGTTGTACTTACTATTTTCTTCTGTGTGTTTTGAGATTTGATTACATGACAGCTTTCTACATAGTAAACTGAATTTTTAGTTGTGTTAAGAAGATTATTCATTTTTTTTTCTAGTTTGTGGAGTGACATACTAAAAAACAATTACTCACCTGCTTGTATTGCAGAGCATCAGAATAAATGGTCAAAGACTTCTTTTCAAAGCCTTGTTACCCATTGAGTTCATCCTAAATATTTAAATGAATGTAGTAATCATTATTTGCATTCACAATCATTTTTGATTAGTTGACATGATTTCACTATTTTTAATTTAAATAGCAAAAATCCTTAAAAATTTTTTATAATGTAAGTGATCAGGATAAATCAATCTCTATGGGGTAGAAATTCTTTTAATTATTAATAAATTCTAGCATGAATGTGAGATTGATGTGAGAAATGCTTGAAGATGCTTTCCTTTGATCTTTTTTAAGCAGCCAAGTGTTTGTTAAACATCCTCTATTTTAACAACTTCATAAAAGTTTGCAGTTTTGCTAGTGAGAAAGCATATTGTTGGTTTGGGTTTTTTTTCGCCCAGTTTTACTGATTTTCCAACCTGAGATAGCTTCCTTTTCAAAATTGCATTCTGTAAGATTGTTGTTGTGCTTTACAACCCTCTCAGGATGATTTTCAGTAAGTTCACTGCTTAAAGAATGCAAATTAGCATTTAGGACAAAGAATTTTTCATAACATTTCCCTTCTTTTTCTTCAAGATTTTGTTCCCGTATTTTTGTGGGTACAATGCATTCATCGTGGATCAGAACTCTAGAATGTAAAGGTGATTCCATCATTTTGGTGAATTTAGAAGACCATAGAAGAAAAAAATCCCTGCAAGTTACTAAAGAGATTATAGTTGTTTATTTTGATAAACAACTGAAGTCAATAATGAAGCTCCATATATGACAAATTCCCTGAAATTAAATGCATTTTTACTTTTCTTTATCTTCCTCTACTCTGAAAACGACAACATGAGTGTCTTAGAAATGAGAAACTACTAGAGTAATCAATAAATACAGACTGAAGCCAGTGGCAAGCTCAGTAGTCTTTGGTAACACGCCATTAGGTTAAGAGACAGCGATCATTGTACCTGTCTCTGTAGGTGAATTTCAAATGCTTCCTGCAAATCATCTTCCTTTCCTTATATGCCATCTGATTCAATATCTTCTGTTAATCTCACTGTAATCTGCTTCTAAAATACCGTTGTCCTGATACTTCTATGTAGAAACACAATTAAGGCAATTACAGGAAACCAAAGCAGAAATCGAGCACCTGAAGGATGTGAGCTTGTCTGTCAGTCCACAGGAGGATCACAGATATACCCCTTTGTAATCTTTTTTAGATATGCAAAGGTTAAAAGAGTAGTCAGGGTGCCTCCCACGCCGCCGCCCCTTACTCCCTATAAATAGCAACAGCCTGTCTGACAGGGAGCAAAATGTGGTGAGGGAGTAGTATAGTCTAAATCACTAAAGGAGTTCTTAGTCACATTGAGTAGTAACTTACCTCTGACATTAGGTTTGAATGAGAATCCTTACAAAATGAAATAGTCATTATCATGGATAATAATGGCAGGATCTGACCCAGAGTTCGCAGAGAGAGTTTCCATTGGTTTTATTGGTTGGTTTGGGTTTTTATAGGTTGGTTTTGTTGTTGTTGTTGGGGTTCATTTGGTTGGTTGCTTGGTTTTCGGTTTTCAGATAGATAAATGTTTATAAGGAGCTTCAGACTATGTTGCATAGAATCCATGGTCCAAATAAAAACCGCAGTTTTTCAGCAACCCTCTCTTACTAACTATCTGATGATTTTGTTTCTTTTACCTTATTGGAAATTATGATCCAGAGTAGGTTTTTTTCAGAGGGTAATTTTCAACAGTAGGAGCAATTCAATCTCAAACAATTAAAGCATTAGTTATGTGGCTTGGTAAACCTCTATATTTTTTCAAGTAAAACAATACTTAACAGTAGTCTCTGAAATTTTTCAGTTATTTTTCAGTTTAGCTCCACTACAGAATAAATAGCAGAAGGATTTATCCTTTGCCTCAGCTATAAAATGATGGTTTGCATTGTCCCTTGGGCATTTGCATTTATGGAGCAGAGCAAAGTCTAAAAAGAAAGACTTCAACATCTTGAAGATTAAACTGAGATTTGCTATTCAAGTTACCAATAAAGCATATTGGAGGAAGGAAATGAATATGGATTAAACATAGGACATTCATTGTCCTCATAGAAACACTGCCTGCTCCAGCAGTGGGTAATCTAGCTATTACTCATATTTCTTGTATTTCTAAAAGAAGAAATAAATGGAAAATGATGAAAATGTTTTCACAAAAGCATGTAATTCTACTTTTTAAGGAGGAGAGAACTTTGATAGCTAATCAGTGTTTATCAGAATAACCAGGTGGAGGGGTCAACTTAAGCACCAGGAATTTCACAATTATTCCAGAATTATGTTTGGAAGCAAATGTAGTATTTTAATGCATTAATTTAGTGTTTCATTGATTTTTTGACAGAACAAGGTTACCAATGTATTTTATAGTTTTCTATTCTTTTCTGCTTGTATTACTGCCTCTATATTAACCTTAAGGCAAACGTGCTGTTTAAAATGAATTAACTAAGCATTAGGCTATATTTCAACCTAATGGTTGAAATGGAATGAAGTTGTCTATAATTGTGTAAAAGGTATGTTGTCAAGAAACCTCATTTTTTTACCACTCAGTTATATTTTATTGTATTTTTATTTTTAACCTGGGCAGTGACTGGATTGTGAAACACAAATCCTAGCAGAAATGAAGATTTTGCGGTGCATGGTTTTTGTTAGAAGGATACAGTACTAATTGAAATTTTGATTCACTATATTAAGGTAAGGATCTGTTAGGTCTAGATCAGGAGTATCTGGGAATAACATTTGTCCTAAGCATTCAGTTAACAGTTGATTTTGTTAATCTCTATCTTTAAAACCACTAAGTAATAAAGCAAGGAGTGACAGAGCTGAAATGCTAGTTTTAGCCCTGCAACACTGTTCACTTTCAGCAGTCTTTTTCTCAAAAACCCTGCAGCACTGCTAGCACTTAGCCCAAACCCTCCTTAGCCAATCTATATACTACCCCCTGTGAAAATCATAGCCACAGACTACTGCAGCACTTGCATTTATCTAGAAAAATCCCTGCTTCTGACTTCTTTCATACTTCAAATAATGCAGATTTTTTTGTTTGTTTGGATGGTTTTGAGGGGGTTTGTTTGTTTAGAGTGGAAGGGGTTGGTTTGGGGTTTTTGATTTTGTTTTGGTTTTTTTGGGGTGTGTGTGTTTTTTTCCTTCTTCCCTCCCCTCTTTATTCTTTGTAGAATGTTTTTAATTTAAAAAGGCAAGAAAAAGCAGAGCTGTGTGATTTTGCTCAGTGCTATTCTTGCCATAATAGGCTATAGTAAGAATAACAGTGACACTTTCTTCCAATCTGTATTACGAGTCACTTCTGACTTATGCTATTTTGACTACAATTATCACTACTGCTACTACTGACTTGCTAGTATTGAAAGTTACTAAGAAGTGAATAATAGTTCCTCTCTCCCTCAAATAGTATTTTGAACTGATAAGGCTGAACTGACAGACAAGGATCTACCTGAAGCCTTTCTTTTCCTCCGTTATTAAAATACATACAAAATGTATGCTCTGGGGAAATGATAATTGTCATTTCAGTGGTTTTATCCCCTTCAATTAAGTGTTAATGCCAACAAGAAAATATGGGTAATATTAATGGTAAACTGCTTTGTTGACTATTTTTTTTCCTCAGCCATGCTAATAAGATAACTAAATGTCGGTAAGTACTATATAATCACAAAAAAAAAATCTAGGGAATTTGGCATTACTCACAAAAATAATGGTGTATTTGTCTCGTCACCATAAAAACTCTCTTCAGCTATGTGAGAAAAAAAAGAAAAAAAATTCATTTATTCAATAAGTATATATGTCCTCCATTTAAAATTGAGCATACTGCTGTGAGGATAAAAAAGTAATTTAGAGATTTTTATTAAATAAGAAGGGTGTTAAATATTGCCTACAAACAGAAAATCTGAATAAATGTCCTCTGAAAGAGATGGCTGACCAAGTATGTGATTAACTTTCTTTAATCCTGGAACGCTGAGGAAATCCATGAAGTCTAGATGAAAATTAATACTATATTATGATTCAAAAGGTGCAAGTTGACCAGGACAACAGGCAGCCAACTTTTTTCCTAGAGACTGGTGAATCATTTATGTCTTTGGCAAGGTTAAACTGTTGGCACACTTTCATAGGGGAAAAAAAAATTTGAAAAAGTTCTGATCCATGAAGCTACGTAGGAACAGAGTTGAAAAGCACTGTTTTTCTAATTAGTTCTTGCAATAACTTTTGAAAATAGATGTAATAGCTGTTGAAAAAGATATTGGGTTTTTAAAAGCTAGTGAAATAATCAAACAGGAAGAAAGTAACCACTTCTAGATACTTTGTCCAGTTTTCTTCCTTCAATACAGGAAAGATATTAACGACTGACACAATGGCCACCAATGTGGTCCCAGCTGGAGAATTCATGTGAGGAGAGGCTCTACAGGCAGATCAGCTTGTAGATCTAGTCTGAAAAAACTGACAGCCCATAGGAGCCCTGTTTTGAAAGTGTATTGAGTTTGGTCGGGATGGAGTTACCTTTCCCCATAGCAGCCCTCATAGCACTGTGCTTTGTATTTGTAGCAAGGACAGTGTTGATAATACACCAATATTTTGGCAGCTGCTGAGTAGTGGTTGCACAGCATCTGTTCTCTCTCCAACTGAAACATGCCCTGAGGCAGCTGGTTCTTGTGTGGCAGGGTATGTGGCAGTATTTGGATAGGTGCTCAGGGCACTTACCACCCCCCATAGCCTGGGATTTTGTACCTGAACAAGCAAGTAAACCTTTTGAGTTTATATACCTCCTGATAGAAGTGTCCCTTGCCTACTCCACTAAAAACCAGCAGCTTCTAGACTGTTTTGAGGCTTGTGCCTTTCAAGCCACAGCTCAGTACTATCAGAGCATTGTGTTACGACAGAAACTCAGACCACCTCTGAGGATGACATGATTGAGACAGGGATTCAAACTACAAGTAAAAACATGACAGTTGAGACAGGGACTCAAACTCCAAGTACAGTAATCACCCCAGTCATGAAAAAGAAGTCATGAACGTGGAAGTTGGTTCCATACCATCAATTAGTAAGGGAGGAGGAGGAGGAAGAATGTAGTCAGAAAGCCAGTCCTCTGGCAAAGAAATGGGAGGAAGTGACAGAAACTACTCAAGAAAAGAAAACTACTCTGTTCCTGACCTTGAAGGAACTTCAAGACATGCAGAAAGATTACAGCTGCCAGACAAGTGAGCAGAATTGTTGTCTGGCTGCTCCAGTGCTGGGATACTGGGATCAACAGTCAGTAACTAGAAAGTAAGGAAGCCCAACAGCTGAGATCTCTCCCTAGGCACCAGGGAATTAACAGAGAAAATAAAAGAGGTTCTTCCAAAAGCTGTTTTCCCCATAAAAAGAAACAGTCAAAAGGCCAGCACAGCAAATACAGTTTGGGGGAGTAAAATGGCAGGATGGGTGTTGTGACATGCCTATGCATTTGATCAGTAAGATAATATCTATGTTCTCTTGGTTCATAAAGATTCCAAGAGGTGTAACTGATTTTAATTACAAACTGGAAGTAGAAAACAGGCTTGAGCAGATGGATACTGACAACTGAGCTATCTTTGTATTCCATGAGATATTTTTAGGAAGCAGATTTCATTTCATAAATTAACCAGAAGATACATGGTAAAACATAGAATTACTTTTCAATTGATTCCCATTCCTTTGGGCTGAGATTTCCAAAGCTGTAAAAGAATGAGGCTTGCAACTCTCATTGCCCTTTACTGGAATATGGTCACACTAGTGGCAAATCTAGAGCACTTTCTCTGTGTCGGAGTTGGATACTGTCCAAAATGATAGATACACGCAAATTATTCATACAAACTGAAGACCCATCCTTAAGTTGGTAAGTTCCAAGCACCCTTCAAAGGCAGTGAAGACAATACAATGTTTTGTGGGTGTAGCTTTTTCTTTTTAAATAGAAGAGTCAAAACAGCTGAAGGAAAACCAAAAACAAGCCCCCTAGGTAATCAGTTTATAAATCTTTTGCTGTCACTTCTTTATGGTCTGGCTTCAAAAATGGCTTAGACTTCAGGCTTTTGGCAGGATCTTAAAAATTGCTATCCATTTATCAAAAAAGCATAGGGCTTTTTATTTTGGTTTAGGTTTTGTTCTGTTTGTTTTTGCTTTTGTTTTTGGTTTTTTTGAAACTGATTTGTGTGCCACAATGTAAACAGAGGCATTATATTAGGATGTTGTGCTGGTTTTGTCTGGGATGAAATTCATTTTCTTGATGGTATAGACTCAGAATTGTTTTGGTTGGAAGAGCCTTTTAAGGTCACCAAGACCAACCATTAAGCTAGCACTGCCTATGGCCCTTAGCACCACATCTATACATCTTTTAAATACCACCAGCGATGTTGACTCCAACACTTCCCTGGGCAGCCTGTTCCAGTGCTTTACATAGCTGGTATGGGGCTACGTTTTGAATTTTTGCTGGAAACAGTGCTGATAATTCAGGGATGTTTTCATTATTGCTGAGCAGTGCTTACACAGAGTTAAGGGTTTTTCTGGTTCCCAAACCACCCCACCAGCGAGTAGGCTGGGAGGGGACACAGCTGGAACAGCTGACCCAAACAGACCCAAGGGATTACTCCATATCATATAACATCATGCTCAGCATACAAAGCTGGGGAAAGAAGGAAGGTAGAGGATGTTTGGAGCAATGCTGTTTGTCTTCCATAGTAACCATTATAGGTGATGAAGTCCTGCTTTCTTGGAGATGACTGAACACCTGCCTGCTGAGGGGAAGGAGTGAATGAATTCCTTGTTTTGCTTTGCTTGCCCTTGTGTCTTTTCCTTTACTTTTAAACGGCCTATCTCAACTTATGGGTTTTCTCAATTTTACCCTTCCAATTCTCTTCCCCATCCCTCCAGGGGGGAGCAAACGAGAGTCTTTGTGATACTTAGTTGCCAGCCCGGGTTAAACTATGACATACCTACAGAAAAGCACAGTGGCACCTGTAAAGACAGACACATGGGTCCAGGCAAGGTGCTACACTGTTTTCATTGCCTGAGATAGCACAAGTGTTTTTTAACAGCACTTCTTCAGACAAATATAGCCGTAATGAATAATCAAATAGTGTGGTTTTCCGTTATGTCTGTTTCCTTCTTTATGCTCAGTAATGCTAGTGTTAAAAATGTTTTGGCCTGTGCTGACACTGATTATACAAACTATGCTATGGCAGACGCAAGAATGAAAGATGGGAAGCAATTCCATGTGTATAAACAATGCATCAGCTGGAGTCATACAGTCTAAAATAATAAACAGTCATACAAGAACATGTGTGTGTAAAAGTAAATATCTTTTTAAGTTAATTTTCCTAGACCTAAATTTTCATCTTTTCTAAAAGCAGATGCTTCTAGCTACTCTGTGAAACAATTCTATTTTAAATCTAGTAGGCATGAGATGAGATTCATTTCAAAATCTGCTATTTTAAGATTCCAGTATTTATTTATGTCTGGAGCTTGAAGAGCCCAGGAGAGCAGTAATTACCCTTTTTTTATTGGGTAAGCAGAAAACTGATTCTTGTTGTTGTAGTGACCTGGGATGATGAACAGATGAGTACCTGGCCATACTCACAGGGGTTTCTTCCTTGCAGGACCATGAAGCTATTTCAGAAATACTTGTGGAATACAGGAGGGAAAATTTCCAAAGACCAATGTATGTTAAGAATCAATAAAAATTACTCTGTTTTCTTGGTGTCTGTCACTAAGCAAACACTTATTTTTGCATTCAGGAAATCAACAAAAATTTGTGACTGTTTAATGCATCTGCCTACCAGCTGTTTATTATGATTGTAGGGGTGGCATTAATCTTAGCAGAAGAGATACTGACTTAAACTTTTTATTCAACATTTTGATTTTGGGTTTTTGGTTTGGTTTTTTGTTCCTTCATTTGTTTTTGTTTTGACATTGACTCAAAATTTAAAATAGAGTATTTGCTTACCAATGTAAATACTAGTCAGAATCTGTCATTATTTTATGACTAAAATAACAAAGTTTGGCTTTGGAAAGGGTAAAATTGTGATGCATGCATTATTTCTCTTGAAGCAGTGTTCTAGGATTTCTTTAACTATCATATAATCGAGCATTTCTTCTTTATGTATTTACAAGTGGATTTCTTTGCATTCCTAGTGACTTGGGCTCATGGGAGTTGGTGGATATTCAAGGTAACTGCTTCTTGGAAAAACAATTCATGTATTAGTGGTGCTGAGAACTGAGCAGCGAGCTCAACACGTTAACTAGGGTTCAGCGAGTCTCAGAATTAAATTTAGTGGGTTTCCTTGGAGAGGATGAACATCTTGGACAGCTGATGGAACAAAGAAGGGGCTTGGGACCCAGACCAAAGTTGTAATTTGGTTGGCATACACATATTGTCACCATTGTAACATCACATTTGCATCGTGTATTTTTCTTATTATAATAAAACAGGTCATTTATGTCACATTCATAAACCTTGAAAGTAGTAAAGAATGTCTACCTATTGAGATAATAATAATCTCAATTTCAGCTTCTTGAAACAAGAGAGTGAAACAGTTCTTTCTATGACTATGCTTTTCCTCTGGGAATTCTCCTTTTACTTAAGCATTCTATTGCTACATGCTGTGATGTCCCTGGCAGGGGATAAGGATGAAATTTAGACATATGCAGGCAATAACTAATAAAAAGCACTTACCAGCCATGAAATAATGCATTTTGAGTGTATAATGAATGAATGCATTCAGAAATTACTGAATAAAATGGTTTAAAAATTTTTATGAAAAAAAAAAAGTGAACAGTATGCCATGAAATACAGAATGATCTCTCCAGACATGCCTAAATATTTTATTCCCAGTCATTGCCAAGCATGATTCATAATAAAAGGCTTCTTTCAAATTTCCAGAGAGTGGTTATTTAATTTATTCTCTAATAAACAAAATAATACAATATGAAAAAGTAGTAAGAAATAATCCAAAGTGCTCATAAAACACTTTGGTTCCTATTGCAATCCTATTATTTAGGCTTATATTTTGCTATATTCAGACAGTTTATAAAAAGGCACATTTTGGAGAAACAAGGTATACACAGTCTGAAATCTTTTTAAGAGCTGGACCACAAAATAACATGCAAATATGAAATTCTTTTGATCTTATACATGCATTGTTTCCACGTTCCTGGATATCAGTAACTCAAATGTTGAAGAGTTGGTAGGATTCCTGCTTCTTCTACTCACTCTTCTTTTTTTGTGTGTGTCAATGTAATCTGTTACTCATTAGCCGTTAGTGTGGACATAAAGGTCCAACTTACTGCAAAATAAAATCCAAATTACTCTTTTTCACCAAGGTTTCACACAGTTTTAATCAATGAGAGAGGGGAACTTCAAACTGAAGAAAGAATGATCAATGAGAAAGAAAAAAGAAAAGAAAATATAAAATGTAACCACATCTTCCACAATTTCAATTAAGAAAACCGTATGTCTTAAGTGGTAAAGTGATGAATATCTAAAATAATTATTTGGTAATGAGAATCTTTAAGAAACAGATTCCTAAGCAGAAGCTTCACTTAAAAGAAGGTTTAATCTAACATTGTTACTTACTGAGTTTATACATCTTAGTTCAATTGACAATAACAATATTATATATTGCTCTAGAAGATTTCCTAGCTGATTAAGAAGTACCAAAATTAACAAGTTTTGGATACTTGTGTTTGCTCCCACATTGTGAAATTCTGCTGATTTCCTGGAAGGTTTTGTTTCATTTCATTTCATTTCTGACCATTTCGTGGAACTAAAGCAGTGGTTTGGGTTTTTTCCCCAAAAGATTTTTTTTTGCTGTTTCTGAAAAGTGTTAGAAATGTCAATAGAATTAGCTTGTTGATGTCTTGCCTTCTAAGGCTGGTTTCCAAACACGTGGAATCTCTACACACACGGCTCTCTACCTCTGATAAGCCGGGCTAAAAAGAAAATGCTTATATAGTGTTTAGCTTTTCTAGAGAAGATTCATTGTTCCACAGTGCTTGAAACATGAATAAGGACTAATCAGTAAATAGTTACAGGGGGAAAATAGTTAAAAACCCTGCATGGATACATTTAGTGATATTAATAAGGAAAGGTGATCTAAATGGAAAATGAAACAGAAAGCACGTTGAGAGACTTCTAAAAATGTTGCGAAAAGAAGCGAAATAAAACCAGTCTTACAAGGCCAACACTGAATATGTGAGACAAGCAAAATCAGGGGCATGAATAATGATGGTTTAATTAGAGTGCAACATTTACAAGTTCTGTCTGTATTCCTATTGATAAATGAACTGCAGGTTTAGCTATTGCTTATTTACCAGAAAGACAGCAGAGGTTCAATAGTGAAGAGGTGTACAACCTGCGTTGTAGCCCAGCTACGTGGCAAAATAAGCCCGTTAGATGCACGAACTGTGCAGTAGAAGTAAGGTTAATGACAATTATAATACACATAAAATACACGCAGAGAGATTAGTACTGCTGAGCATAGGCTGAGGCAGAGAATCTTACCTACGAGGCATCTCCAGTGCAGGAGTGGAGAGAGAGAGTGAACTGGGCAATCTGTCCATCGGTGTGGTTCCGAGTCTTCTCCTGTCCCCATTTGAGGTCTATATTGGGGCACTGTTTATACCTAGTTTTTTACATTACATCACTGGTGTAGAGGTGCATGTGGGGACAACGGTAGACAAGCTTATCACTCATGGTAATCGCACAAAGTCTGTCAATTTACACTTGCATGAGTGGAGGTAACTACTCCTTTGTCCAGGGCAGAAAAACAGAATAATGGGACCATGGGTCCTCTGTCCCTTTTCACACTCCTCTCGGGACATTCAGATGACACCTAACAACAGATATCCAGCTAGTGATAGTTGCAGTTCTGATTATCACCTTGCCCAGCACAGAATTTTACTGACAAATAGCTTGCAGGCATCCAGCTACATGGTGTACATGCCTGACACCAGGTATGGATCTGATGATAATTGTAGTTCTGATTGTCACCTCACCCAGTGTCAAATTTTTATCGACAAAGAGCTTGCATGCATCCAGCTGCGTGGCGTATATGTCTGATGTGACTTGAACTTTGTGCTGGGACTGTCCTCTCTACAAAGACGTGTACATAAGATCTAGGCATTCAAAATTACTGGATGAGTTCTTAACATGTAAGGGTTACAGTTTACATTACAGATGATGTTAGATTGTACATATATGTTTATCCTGTCTTGAGCAGTGAGATGTATCTATACAAAATAAAAAGACACTGAAAGGACCGGGCTGACCAGACTGCCTAGGGAAAATATGTTTCTTCTTCAGCCTTTCTTATGCTTCCTGAAAGGAGTTAAACACCCAAACAAGCACAAAAAGAACAAACAACTGAAGGATTTGTAATAGGTTTGAAACTTGTGAGTCAGAAATGTAGTTGTATAGTGCTTGTGAATCAGTAGTGAATTGAATCTCAAAGGTGAAAAAGAAGCATTTTGAGAATTCTGGGATGAGAACACACAGGGGCAATGCATATGGCTCTGAGAAAGAAATTGGACATACTGAAAACAGTAGAAGAAAAGCAAGACAATAATAAGGCAATAAACTGATTTGCTCAATAACAAATCCACACAAATCTGCCAAGTAAGAAAATTAAATTACTAAGAACTGAAACTTCATAGAGACATCAAATCTATCGAATTATGTGTTTTAAAGTTGTGGTATAAAACACTTCGCTGTCATAGAAGAAAACACAAACCAAAACCAAGTTTGGAGAGATCTGCTATTTTGCAAAAATCAAAATTAAATACCATTTTATCAAAAAAGCTGCCTGACTTCAAGTACCTGAAGTAATTCTAAGCTATTCACCTTAAAAGTTCTCTATAGCTAACACAGAGAAATAACCATTTTAAGTGGTAGTTCATGTGATTCTAGACTTCTGCCTTGTGGTGAGATGAATATCACACACAAACTCTCTTCAGTTTATGTTAGTGACGGGGGAGATTATAGCCAGCCTGGAGGAATTTGCTCAGAGGTATATGACTGTAGTATAAACGAGGTTTACAGATAGGCAAATAGACAAATGAATCAGATTGACAAATGTTCATATAGACAAATGAATCCAACAGCTAGTGACTGAAATATTACATTGAATGTAATACCTCTCTTACTACCCATAAATGGGTTTACGGTGCAAAGATGAATGATATCTCTGAAAAGACAATGCATATTTGTGGAGAAAAATCTAATATTCTTTAATATAGAGCAAGAAAACTTAGCATTCTGCTGAGAGATAAGGAACTCCAATTCTACAGTTAGATGTAATTCTAAAGGAAAACTAAAAAAAAAAAGTCTCAGGAAATGTAATACTTGTGCAAGGGCCAGAGTCATACAAACAGAAAGAAAATATATAGACCAAAGAAACCCATCATAAAACTAAATTCAATTGTAGAAATATCAAAAGAAAATAAAAAGTGGTAATGACAGGTGGTAACAGAGGTGATTTGATTGCTACATATATTAAATATTGTGACTGTGGCACACTCCTAAATGCATTACTGTATTGACAGTGCTGCAGTTAATATTACTCTAAGGAGGCTAGAGAAAGGTATGCCTAACATTCTGCTTGGAGCTAGGAGCTAATAGCATCAGCTAGTGCCAATAACTCTACACGTATCCCTTCCCTCAAATATTTCTACCACTGTTTCCTTAACTTAATGTTTTGTCTCTCGAAAACAGATGTAAGATTCTTAGTTCTGTCCCAGGATCTTCTTTATAAACAACTAAGACATGGTCTGTCATAAAATACTCACCATTTCATATAACAAATGAAAATCTAGAAGAATGTTTATCTGAAAGAGCATCCTAGAGAGATGCACTCTTCCACATCTTCAGCTTTTTCCTTTTGCTCTGAAGGATCTTAAAAGACATGGCTAAAATATTTCTGATGAAGAAAAAGGCAGTATTAGGTAAACTGGGAGGATTAGCAGCCCTTCGGATCTCAAGTTGTTCTGTCTGGGAAACCGTATGCCCTTTTGTTGCTTTTTCCAAACAGTACAACTTAACTCAGGTTAATCAATCCTTTAAGTGAATGTCATTCTGTCAAATTAGAGAAATAATAATTTAAAAAAATTTATTCTTTATGATTCTTATAAAGAAGATTTGATATCTCATATATATATATATTAAGCAAGCTTTTTGGTTGTAAATGGTTTTGGTTTAGGGTTGTTTTTTTTTTTTCCCTAAGGCATTTTTCTATACTTCTAAGTCCACTGGCTATCTGAGATTCACAATGTAGTTCTTTACCCACTGGAATCTCTGTGTGTACATCATTTTTCTTTGTATGTATCTTGACTTGTTCACTCTTGAGAACTTGTGTAATAATAAAATTTTATGTGATAACTCTTGGAAATAGGAAACATCGTGTATATAGGTGTTAGGTTACTGTCTTTATTCAACTTTTGAGCTTTTTCCGTGATTGTGAGTATGCAAGTTCACACATTCAGTCTGCTATTATTACCATTAGATTTTTTCATTCTTTTTTTTCCCTAACAAAATTATGGTTCTGAATAGATTTTGCCTGCAGGGCATGACATTTTTCTCTACACTTCATTTTTGGCTCTATTTAATTTTTTTTTTCTCCTCATTGCCCTAGTCAGTTTGATTTTATTATTTTAAAATGTTAGATTTCTCAAAAGAAGCAAATATATTATAGTAATTGTAAATGTCATTATAATACATGAACAAGTTGGGACCCTAATCAAGCCTTTTTCTTTTCATTTTTATATAATACTGCTTCAAGTAAGGAGAAGAAGGGTCAGACTAAAGTCTGGGTGCAGTGTTTTTTAGCAGCAACAAGGTGAAAGGATGTAGGGTTGCATTACCAATTGTGATGGTAATAGACAGGTAAGAGAATTAAATATAGCTGCTGTTCACATCATAAACTACACATGTTTCTTCTGTCTTGAGGACTCATGAGTTTTGTGGACTTGCTGCACAATTCTTTCCCCATGGTCAGGTTAATATTCTCATCCAGACTCTGTTTTCATCTAGACCATCCTATACAGATAGTGTTTAATTACTCAGATGATTTTGGGACAGCATCTTTGAATGACTTCTGAGAATAATCAGGGCTGAACTGAAAATTTGGGTGTGGAGGGATGTTTTTTTCAGTCCAAGCACTCACAAATCAGTCTCCATTTCTCTAGCAGTAGAAAAGTTGCTTTAAGAACTTCTTGATGCAAGTAAAATTTTGAGTTATTATGAATAGAATACTTTATTTCTAGTTAGAACATTTTAAGAAATGCAAAACCAGGAAAACATAGTGAAAAGGAAATGGCAGGCCAGGTTTAGGCATTAGTCAGGAAAATGTTCAAGGAGAAGAGCTTCTCTGCCTATAGATTAAAACAGCTGCTAAGTATAAAGGAGACTGGTATTTACCCCACATCAATGTCCACTAAAAAAAAAAAAAAAAAAAAAAAGGCTGTAACTATCAGACGTTTTTTAAAGGAGACTGGTATTTACCCCCCATCAAAGTCCCCAAAAAAAAAAAAAAAAAAAAAAAAAGGCTGTAACTATCAGACGAGGTGGTATTTTGGGATGAATTACCCAGCCTATATTTGAAACATTTTTCTATTCTTGTATATAGTACTTCAGTATTAATTGGACCAGAGACTTGCACACAAGCATTTCACCACTCAGCTGTCATTTCCTGAAAAGGCAGAGCCTTTCTTGTTTGTTTGTTTTCTGTTTTGTTTTCTATCACCATATTTATATATCAAATTCCATGTCTTAAAAAAAGAAGAAGCAGTTGTGACAGCAGGTCACAAGCTGCAGGCTGCTTCCTCAGTGTCACTGAAGCATGCTTACTTCAGTGAACAATCTGTGTCAGAATGCTGACACCTCCCAAGAGATTTTGGCGTACCAGCGTTGATTTCATAAGGTTCTGAACAAACCTCAAAAGGTCATATGATTTGAGAGAAGCTTAACAGGAAGCCCAGGATCATGCATGTTGTTCAAAGCAGTACACGGAATAAAGAGAGAATGACACAGAAGCAGAATCTTATTCCATTCCCATCCTTTTTACATGCTTCTAGTGACCAGTTTTAAATTCCAAATTATTTTAAATCAGTACCTTACTCTTACCCTGAGAAGACAAAATTGTTCTGCCTAGGTGAAACTGAGAAAGCTGCAAGTATGCGGATATTGCCATAAGTCTCTACTCTCTATATTAACTTCAATCAATTTCCAAATCACTATAACTTCTCTGCTGTTCCTGATCCTGGTTCTAACTTCTGTATTAGAAGCGTAGGTATGGGAAAGCTGTTATGACTGTGTAGTTTACCTTTCTCCTGCTTTATGCAAGAATGGTTAGTCTACATTGAATACCAGCATCATTTGTTTCTTCTCTACTCTTGCAGAATCTGAACTCCCAATGAACCTTCCAATGAGGCAGTAAGGGTTAAATAGTACCAATGTGGTTAGTAATTCACCAGGGCCCAAATGTCAGATTTCTCTCTTCTTTTACCTTAGCTATATGCAGTATATTAGTATATACTTAGTATATACTTGGCTATATGCATATTAGTAAGAAGCATTTTCAGGTCTGCCAATAGATGGGGCTACCGATTCTACATTTTTAATGGTATTTTCAGCATTGCTTTTATGTTGTTCTCCAAGGTTGATAAAAATGCTGATTATTTACCCTCAAGTTCTATCAGATATATGTTCTTCTGACTAGTGAGTATTACTTCAAGGACTTAATTTGTCTGTCTTATATATATATATATATATA
>NW_010391450.1:0-8880 GCF_000710305.1 Buceros rhinoceros silvestris | reverse complement strand
GGTTCCTCCATGTTGAACCCAGGACAGTGAACAAGAGGGATATTACTAATAAGGAGAGACACACACACAAAAAAAAGAATCCCAAGCTATTAATTACCAAGTGGTTTACCAATTACCAACAAAATTGAGTTTCCTGAGTGTTTTGTCCTGAACGTTGCTTTTTCCTCAAGCTAAAGTAGGTTACGTTTTTGAGAAAACGCAAATATGCTCTGTGAGACTCTCTGAACTATGATAGCTCTGTGTCATTTTAACTGGTGCAGAATTTTGGGGGGGATAAATACCCTAGGAGCATCCCATTCTTCTGTGTTCCTTGGTTCTGGGAAGTATTCTTCTCCAGAACAGGTATGCATACAGAGACTGCCTATGGTTCTTTTGTTTTTTGGGTTTTTTTATTAAATGGACTATCAGGGTGATGTTTGCCACAGATCTTCTGGCTGGCAAGATGTGTCTGAGATGAGGGTAGGAGCTGGCATGCGCTAGGGGAAAGAAGTGGAGAACTAAAGGAGTAACCATTTGGTCTTAGAATAATTTTTGTAAATTTTTATGTAAAGTTTTATGCATGAAAACATACACAGATGAAGAGACTACAGGTTGATCTGTCATGAGACGTAAACAGATTGTACTTCTCTGTGTTTAACTGTTCTGAAAACAGATACACTACACCGAAGTTGCTGAACTTTGTGGTTAAGACTGTATGATGTGGCATGTGAGCTCCAAAGTTTTAGATAGATGTATTTACTTTCTATGGGGAAAAATGAAGGATTGTCTTCTATATGAATACACCTTTTTTGTACGCATACTTTCAATTTATTTTTCCTATTATTACAACTCTCATGACTGAGATAAAATTACATAACTTCTCTATTTCTTTTGCTATTTTAAGTATCCACTTCTTTTCCTGTTTTAAGGAAGAAGAAACTTGAACAGGAAAAAAAAGGGCACAAAACACTAATTAGTGGAGTATGTTAATGGAGAGATTCAAGTTTCAGAAAAGTTGAGGGGTTCTGGAGCATGGCACTTGTTAAGGGTCGAGGTCCGAGGCAATAACCCCTTGAATTCCTTAACGATCCCTTCTGTCCCGTTAGAGACAGAAGGAGTTTAAAGGGGAAGGAAGAAATTCACTCCTCAGTCTGCGTTTAGGAAACTGAAACAAAACTTTTAATAAACAATAAAGCCACACAACTATTCACTACTGTACATATGCACAAACCGAGAGAGAAAAAAAAAAATGAAGAAGAGAGGACTCAGATAACCAGAGTTCTGTACAGTCTGTTCCAGGTCAGTGCTCTGGGCAGGCATCCAGCGGCAAGGTGGGAGTGAAGACTCTGCAGCTGCTTCCGGCAGGGAGACAGAAGGGGTTTAAGGGGAAAAAAAGAAAATTCACACCTCGGTCTGTGTCTGGGAAACTGAATCAAACTTTTAATAAACAATAAAACCACACAACTATACACTGCTATACATACGCACAAACCGAGAAAGGGAAAAAAAAAAATGAAGAAGAGAGGACTCAGATAACCAGAGTTCTGTACAGTCTGTTCCAGGTCAGTGCTCTGGGCAGGCATCCAGCGGCAAGGTGGGAGTGAAGACTCTGCAGCTGCTTCGGGCAGGGAGCAGAATTCTTCTCGCGGCGAGACGGAGAAGGGGTGGGGAAGAAACCCCTGGTCACAGCCGATTTAATAGCAGGAAAGCTCTTGGCACGAAACGACAGGGAGTTCAAATATTCCCACCCGATTCAGATGGGTCCTCAGGGAGGGATCAGGGTTATCAGCCTCAGGGAGGATCCCTCCCTCCCTCCCTCCGGTAATTTTTGCCTGGGTGAATTTGAGAGTAATAATTCTTACTTCGTTATAGCTGGAATTAAGAAAGGACTAAAGTGGGGACGAGAAAAGGAAAAACAAACTCTGCTGAAGTTTACAAGTTTTTAAGGTCATCACAATGTTTATCACCATTTTTCGTGCTACTTCTTCATTAGATACATGAATGTATTGTACCTGTCTATTGCTAGAAGTAAAAAGGAGTATTGGAAATGCAAAGTCCCTTGATTTTAGAGCTTGCCCTTTCCCCTAGCAGATTGATCAGCATGGCCAGGAGACAACTGCTGTCACTATTTTATTCTCCTCAACCCTTTTTACCAAGAATGGTGTCAACTAAGAGGGCTGTCACTTCTGCTCTCCCTGAGCAATTCAGATAGGGAGTGTGGCCTAGGGGACAGCTGATGCCAAGACTTCTATCCTGTAGCTGGTTTTGCAGCAATGGCGTTAAGGTGGCTGCCAGATCCACGCTGTAGTGATGGATTTACGTTAGAGTGATACGTACTGTGTCGACTTAAAATCAAATAAGGAGGTTCCCATCTGCCTCAAATTATATCTAAGGAAAAGGCTCTTTCTCCTTCAGGAAAAAAATGCATTTAAATAGAAACCAAAGAAACCTGGGCTTCAGTTAATGTGCAATGGTATATAGGCAATATAATTATATACAACAATAATATGATTATCTTCATTTTTTTTTCTTGTTTGCTCAGGCAGACTTTTTAAACAGTTGGAACAGTAAAGCTTGTAAATGAAAAAGGGAGAAACCATAGTTTTTAGGCAGTGCTATTTGAGAGATCGGGGGCAAGGGAAGTAGTATTGCAGTTTCCTCAACTTTTGTATGACTGTTTCCTGCCCTGTTTAAAGTTGCTTCTGAATTAAGCTTGTGCTGTGATTAAAATCCTCTTTGTCCGAATGAACTTAGTTCTATTATGTCAGTGTCGTTATTGAAGGGGAGATCTCAGATGGAAAAATCTGAGCTAGAAACCTAACTCTCTCATAATGAACAAGATGTTGTGTCCTGCTCCTCAGCTGTGATTGGGAAGATACTGGGAAGGGGAAGAACTGAGAACTAGAGATGAAATGCTCGATCTATATCTAGGAGTCCATTGACTGTGCCTTTTTATTTCCTTTCTGTTCCACTTCTTTTAGTGGAGAAGTTGCTCAGATGCTGCTGGTGCTCCTGCAAGCTTTCATGTTCTTGATGGAGTTTGTTTGTTTTCTGGCTCTTTCTGCTGCCTCCATATCTTATGGGAATTGTCTTGATTATTTGAGCTTGTTGTAGGGGTGTTTGTGGTCTTTATTTTGTTAAGTACTTCAGGATTTTATTGGTCACCTCTTTTATAAGCTCCTTATTATAATATTTTATGGATATACAAATGATTATCTTGGGACTGTGAAATTTCATGTAGTGTACTCTGTGGCATTGGTATGATTTGGCTGAAGAGTATTGACAGGTTTTTATAGGTTAACATCTGTCTTTTTAGTGAGTTTGGGAGAACTTGGTTCTCAGAATGGGCCTTCTGTTGCAGGGAGTGAAAATTATGGCTACATCTCCAGTTTCAAATAGTAAGAAGAGGAAGTGTGTAGGGAGACTGGTCTCTGATGGCTTAAAACACATATAATCCAGATTATTTCTAAAATTCTGTGACAAGTGACTCAATTTTTATGGTGCTTCTTGATGCTACACATATATTTCCCTAGACTAATACCTGTCTTTATAGTTGTATTTGGACTAGTATTCAGTAGATGAAGCAAGACGTAAAATGTTAATATTTGCTGCTCTTATCCTTTGTATGTAGTAAAGGCCAGAGTAGTTTTAAGTGTATGTGCATGAACAGGTTGAATAAGCAGGAGTAAATTTAACTAACCTCAATGGTATTGTTTGGTAATGCATACATACATTGTGTATAAAATAGCATTTTTATACCTTAAATAGTTAAAAGGAAATTATTAGTTCATACAGAGAAGGATCAGTTTGAATGAATATAAATTCAATCTGTGATATGATGGTAAAAATATTTACGTGGGAGATTTAATAGGGGTTAAAAACTACTTAGTGTTCAGCTGATACACTGATGTTACTGATTTACTGTGATACAGGATGGAATAGTGTTCCTAAATGGTTTACTTGATCTCTTTAAATTTGTAATTCTGTAAAGGAAACTCCAGCGAATGTTGGATAGTGCACTCTGCATGCAGAGATAAAGGTGATTTCTGAAAGTTAGTTTTCTGTATGTTCTTAGTATTGGTGTTCATTTCAACGTTCATTCATTTTCAATTATGGGAACTCATGTTACAAAGTTAGCATGTTTATCTAGAGCAGACAAGCACATACATTTTCAATGCATTGAATGCATGAAAATTTTACACACGCTGCACCCCTGTATTATATTTGACTGCATCAGTGCAGTGTGCATCCCTTCTTTCACTGGTGAAGTTTGTTGGGCAACACCTTGGGATCAGTGCTGATGCTACCTGTGGATGGAAAAATGAGTGTTTCTTAGTTTTGGTAGTGGTTGGTTATTCTGGCCAGCAGACAGAGAGGAGGCAGAAGGAGGACACTGATGCTACTGTGCAGATTGCTCTACCACTTTGAAGGGAGTGCAGGAAAGGGGAGAACTGTTGGACCACATGGATTTCGTGAATACAGAAAGCAGAAGCTAAGCAGTCGTGGTTGGAAGTGTACAGTGTTGCACTACACCTTGTATAGTTTGTAGGTCAAAGAGGCAAACCTCAAGTGTGAAGCCAAGAATTTATGGTTAGTCTAATTGAAGTTGTATCAGTCTAATCAAGCAGTGTCATTTTAATTGGACTAATTAATGCCAGTTATCTTGGACTCAGAAAAATCTCATTAACGATATGCTTAAAGTTGTTGATAAACGTCCTTGAATTGACCCCTTTTGTGTCACGCTCAACCATGAAACATCCCCCTGGGTCCTCAGGTCAGTGGCATTAGTCTTCCTTGAGGACAGTGGGGCAGGGGAGCGTCAGTGACCTTGGCTCTTCTCTGGGGTGTTGTGGTACTGTCTGTGTGAGGGGGAAGCTTCCCCCTTGGTCCTGGGTCTGTCTGGGGCTGGTTTACATACTTGCAGTCTGTCCACTCACTCTTTCTTCTCTAAATGGCTCACAGGGTAATTGCACAAGGACTGCTCATTTCAGCTAGACCTTGATCACAGTATGGGTAAAGCACGTCATGGCAGAGTGAGCATCAAGTGGTAGCAAAAGAAGCTGCTGTTGAAAATAGGTGTGTTGGGTTTGTTTGGCAGGGTTTGGTAGTGGGGGGAGGAGGGTGCTGGCTTGTGTTTGGTATGGTTTTGGTAGCAGGGGATGGGGCTGCTGGAGTGTCCTCTGTTAAGAAGCTTCATGATAAAGCTTCCCTGGCTCCAGTTCTGCCCAATCCTCTGGCCAAGGCTGAGCCAATCAGCGCCTCTGTGAATAAATATATATAAGGTGGGAAACCTGTTTGGCAAGGGCCTTTTTGTTGTGGGACCTCTCTTTTGTTTTGGAGGGGGTTTAGAGCAGAGAGAGAGAGACCAAACCCATGCTGACATCCATGAGGAAGGAGGCGGGGAGATGTTCTGGAGCAGCCATGTCCCTTAAGACTGTGGCAAGACGGCAGACTGTATTCAGCCTGTGGAGGAGCCCACGCTGAAGCAGGAGACTTGCAATACTCAGAGATCACCAGTGGAGAAAGTTTCTTGAAAGTGACTGTGACTCTGAGGGACACGCATGCTGGAGTGATTTGTCACTGGGAGAACTGCCGCCTGGTGAGGACTCCCACACTAATTGGAGAAGTTCATGGATATAATAATAAGGATATAAAAAGGACTGTGTTCCATGGGAGGATGTGGTGTAGCCACAGGGGAGGACTGAAAGGAGTGTTTCCCTTGAGGAGGAAAGAGCAGCAGAAATAACATGGATTGAATGGGACTGGCTGTGACCTCCATCCTTTGTCACCACAGTGCGACGTGGTGGGGAGAAGATAGCAAAGCTGAGCCCTGGAAGAGCAGGAGGAGTGGTGGGGGGAAGGTGTATTTAAGGTCCTGTCGTTTTTTTCACTGACCTACTCTGATTGGATTGGTGCTTGGTAGAGGTTTTGTAGTTTAATGTAAACTGATTTTGTTTCCCCAAGTCTCTTTCGGCTGTGACCACAACTAATGAGTGAGCCCTCGCTGTCTTTCGTCTCTACCTGTAAGCCTTTTGTTGTATTCTCTCCTTTTGGAGTTACAGACCAACTGTATGGTGCTTGGTTGTCAGCTGGGTTTAAACCTCAACAATAGGTCATTGCAGAGTCAGTGTCTGGCTGTAGGAAATAACCCTCCTGACCCTCACCTGACCCTTACCAATATTTGCAGCTACAGCTCAAGTAGACCCATGACCGTTTAAGGCATCCCCCGTGAAGCCCCCGGGGCTAGAGTTGTGAGTCGCTGATGCCCATTGCCAGGGCTGCAGTGGGAAGGGGGAAGGACATGGCAGGGCGTGGCATGAGCACCCTGGGAGCTGAAGAGGTGTTGAAGAAGAGGATGCTGAGGGTGGGTGCAAAGAAAATGAGACTTCACATCAGTGATGGATAGTCGGTTGCAAGATGTTACTTAGCACTCCACCTGCGAGTTTATGAAGACCTTAACCTAGGGCAGGTAGTAGCAGTTAAAAAAGTCACTTTTTTTTTCCTTAAGCATATGAGCCAACTTAATTGGCTAATTTGGGCACAAAAGAGTAAATAAAAGTTTGAGGCGCACATTGCCATATTTGGCTTTTTAAATCTTTGATTGTGCTTTCAGTCTTTAATTTTAAAATGCTATTGATTTTCATTAGATGGCTTTGTAATCTATTTCAGAACTGCTCTCTTGAAAAAAAAAAATCTATGTTGTTAAGGAGTTATACCGATTTCCTATTTTGGCCTCTTTCCAGTCTTATAAATTGCGACTTAATCAGGGCAACTCAACTGAAATAGATTGTATAAAGAGTAACAACCCATTAATAAGTTCTTTTGCTTAAGTAAGTCTTTAATTGCAGCTCTGTACAAATGTGATACAGGAAAAATCTTGTGGGTTTCGTAGTGCTATGACTTAATATTGACTAATATTTCTTCTTTGAGAGAAATATATGAAGAACTTTATTCTGAATTCTTTAAAGGAAGTAGAACCAAATCTGAATCTAAGCTTTATTTCCTTAACCAAGTGCAGTTCAGGCATTAACAATTTTTTTAAATGTCTGTCAGCATAACCTTGTGTAGCAAACTTGATTCAGCAGTTTAGAGCTCTAAATTGTTAGAATAATCTACTTGAAGAAATTTTCAAGCCTTGTGAAAACCTTGTTAAAGCTTTCTGCCCCCCTCCCATCAGTTCCACAGCTGAAGTGTGAAAATGAGACCACGTCCTTAATCAAACATGTCTTAAAGGTTACTCTTTAAGCAGACTGATTTCCTCCCCACCACTACTGTAGTGATTTTTTTCTTTCAGTCTTGATATCTCATTGAAACACCCAAAGCATTTTTTTTCCTGATAATTCTCATACAGGCTATCTTTAAAAAGCCTGCATAAGTCTCTGTATCAGCTGTACCCTGTTCATTTTCAGATTTTATTTTGAAAGGGCCCAGGTGAAAACATTTTACCTCTCACCAAGCTTGTGAAAGTGAGGGATTGAGAGGTGTCATGGTATAATGCTGCAGAGCAGCCTGAGGCAGCGCTCTGTCTCTGGCTGATTAAGCAGTACTCAATGTTGTATAATCTCTAATCCTTGTATAATGAGGTGGTTGTGCTGCTATTGCTCCTAGGACTCTGTCCTCTGCAAAACTATTTTGTTTCTTAATTTCAGAGTTTTCGAGTAAGTGACCACGTTAGGCTGTCTTTCTCAACTGTAAGCCCAGGGCCTGCTTTGGGAGCTCTTGAGTTTACAAGTTGATCAGACTACTGGTTCCAGGCTTGAGACCTGTAAAGTGATGTTGAAATTTTTAATCCATATGAGCTGCCTTTACAAATCCTTTTGGAACTTATGCTTGGTTCAGAGGTGAACATGTAGCTGATGTGACATTTCTCAAGGAAATGCAGTATTTTATTGATAAAGAGCCATTTCTTCTTTTGAAGTGTCACTCGGTGGACACAGCAGTGACATGGCTTTCAGTGATAGTTTTTTGTCTGAGATGGGATACATCTCAGGACATCACAGTCAGTGTGTGTTGACAGTCAGAAAGTCAGAGTAGTAGATCGCTTATGCCTATCTCAATAATAGCTGAAGTACCAGTTAACTGTACCAGCCAGCGGAAGATCTCCTGAGGCCTGCTTATCGAAGTGGTGCTCCAGGCACATACTGTAACAGCTATGGTGTTGTGAGTCATGAGTGACCAATGAAAGCTCAGGCTGTGTGTTTTACATGTTAGAATGATTTATGTGTTGTTGAAGCTTAAATACATCAATCCCTGCATGGAGTTTGGCTTGTTTCAGTGATTTGGATGAGGCAACAGGTTTGACAGACAATACCTGGCTACCTTTTCCCATGCAACTTTACAGTTAAAATGTGAATAGTTCGAATATATTACAGCAGACATTTAGTACTTATGGCCTATAGATATTTGACCTATTTCCTGAGTAAGAAAACTGCTGGACTTTCTCTAGTGTTATTAAGATGCTGAACCTAATTAACTCCCATCCCAGCTTGCTTTATCATTCTCATTTGGAAGTGCTGCTGCTCTTTGATGAAAAGATATAGGATCTTTATTTAATTGGTTCACCATTTAACCACAAATTAGCTAGTAAATTTGTAAATTAATAGCTTTCAAGTTTATGTTCCAAGTTACTTACCTAAGGAGTATTTGCATTACTGTATGCAGGTGCAAAAATTCCCTTAGCTAGCTAGCACTCCACAGAGTTTCTGTTTGGATAAATCTGCTTAAACAGAAAAGTCAGAGTGAGAAAGTCTTAAATATTCTTTAAATCTCAAATCTAAAATCTCAGGGTCTTTACTGAAATCTTCTAAATTCTTTATATCGACGCCCCACCCCCAAGATAAGTAAAAACAGCCTTATGTAGCATGCATATAGAATCAAGTCCCTCTTTGCCAATGTTAGGGG
>NW_010391449.1:9603-15624 GCF_000710305.1 Buceros rhinoceros silvestris | reverse complement strand
TTTTTTTCCCCCTTCTTTTTTTTTTAACCAGAAGGAATCCCAACAGAGGAAAATAATATCAAGCAGCTCCCTCCTTCCTCCTTCCCTCCCCAATAAAAAAAAAAAAGCACCACCTGCAAACATTTGGGAAAACAACAGAGGACTATTGTCTTTCTCTTTAATTTGCACTCACACACTCAGATGAATGAGCAAAGAAAGGGGACACCTCAACAGCCCTTTTAGACGTGGGGCTGAATTGATGGGATTGTGATTTGTAGGATTTCTCCACTTAGTCCCTGCCTCCTACTTGCTCTCCAGCCACTCCAAAGTCTCTTCCCCTCTCTTTAAGCAGCGATTTCTTTCAATCTCTCTCTCTCCCTCCCTGTCTCTCTCTCCCTCACACTCTCCCTCTCTCTGCACATACACTCATCTCCCCGGAGAGAGAGAGAGAGGAGAAACTCAACTCCCAAACACCGACCAGATGTCGAAGAAACGCAAAGCCCTGGAGGGTGGCGGAGCCCGGCTCCCCCCCGAGGACCCCAGAGCCTGCTTTGGGGCCGGCGAGGAGCAAGGTAGGGCGGCGGAGGCCTGCAGGTGGCCGGGCGGTTGGCAGCCAGGAGCCTACCACAGGGGCGAGTCAGCCTGGCTGGCCTCCTGCAGCCCACAGACACCGGGGTGACTTTGGCGTTTAGGCCAGGCTGCGCCCGCCACAGGGCGCGAAACTGCAGGGCTTTTCCCACCGCACCGACACTGAGCTTCTGAGAGGGGAAGGGGGGCAAGGAGAAGGGGAGAGGGAAGAGGGTGTGGGAAGGTGACAGAGGGGCAGTGGCAGGTCTGCCAAGCAGTCCAGGCTCCCTTCCCCACTGCAGTTTGTTGCTGGCATGGGCATAGCCACACTGCCTCATTGATTCGTAGCTTGTGTAAATCTCTGTTTGCAGGGCGCTCCTAGCTTGGGCAGTGAATGAGCTATAGGCACCTAACGTATACATCGTGGTTTTGCGTGGGTCCAGTTTCCTTGAGCAAGCCCCCATCCCTGGTACAATTTCGGTTGCGTCATGTTGAGGCTTCGAATGCTGGACTTGTAATGCACTTTATGACTTGTATCCAGCTAAAGTTGGGTTTTCCCCAGCCCTCATGCTTTGCTGTTATTTTTTACAGCTAGGAGTGTTTGTGGTGAAAGCTGCTCTGTACTTTCTGACAAGATAATATCAATGTAGCAGCTGAGTGGTGTAAAATCGGCTATGCACACAAGTGTGAGGGAGTTCTGCAGCAGAATTTCTTGTTGTTGTTCAGCCAGCCCAGTGGGTTCCCTTCCTTTGTGTTTATTTTAACTAAGTGGGCCCAGATGAACCAAGCTGAGCTACAGGGCCCTGGACTTGGGACTGTAATGTAGAGAGGAGAGGAAAATATCAATTGGATTCAGAGGAGTGTTTCAGGCTATTGTAAACGTCCCTGGAGGCTACGGTGGGAGATGGTGTCTGTGTGGTGGGTTCTGATGATGATGTGAGAACATCTCTGTGCATGCTCTAATTCAGAAGTGTGGTGTTTTTGCCTGGGCAGGTGTACACAGAAAAGAGAGGGATGTAATGAGTGTGTTCTCCAACATGGAGTCTGCGGCCCTTTTTGTAAAGGATGTGAAGGATCATAATGTCATAAGTCACCCAGATCATGAAATTCACTTGCCACCTTGGAAATTTTTGCTTTTTTGCAGGGAAATGTCTCCAGCACAGTGGCCGGTGTGCTCTTCTGGTTTTAGTAGAAAGGAGCAGTGGTAGTGATTCACCAGTTCTCTCAAAAGATACGGTTTAGGGTTTATGTGGTTGTTGGCTTTAAATTGCTTGGCTCTCCCACAAGGAAACAAGATCCACATTCATCTTTTCTTACCATTTCTCTGCTTAAGACCAGTCTTGATATGGGAGGGACACTTCCTCACCCTGTGAATGACTTTATTTGCATGACAGCATTCAATGTTTTTGCAACGTGGAAATTTGCTGTTACTAACATGGAAAATCTTACCTGTTTGTCAGCAATGGAGGAGGTTAAACACAGAAAGGACATTCAGCATAGACCTGAAAGTTTGCTCCAGATTACATGTAATTTTAACTTAAATATATGCCAATAGTGGGTGTAGGAGCACCTTGCATGTTATTGTGATGCAATGATGTGTGCCTGGTTTTCTTTTTTATTGGTTAGGGTTTTTTTTTAACTCCACAGTAGTATTTCCTATAACACTTTTGGTTATGTAACAGGAAACAGAAAACAAAACATAACTTTTAAAACAGGAGGATTTTTTTATTTCAGTGTGCATAAAACAAATGAAATGGGAAGTGAAAAAATATTTAATAAAGCACAGATATCTATTTAAAGAGAGTAAATAAGGTATCATTTTCCTTGTAGGGGGACACAAGGTATTTTGTAAATTAAAATGATTGAAAATCATTACTTGCACCTGGGTAATCCAGGCTTGTGTCATCTCTGGCACAGCAAATAATGAAATTAAATTAAAAATGCAGTTTTATTTCTAAACTCAAGTTTATTTTTGTGAACTTTTATTCTGTTTATTTTCTCCTTCCCATTTTAGAGGAGGGAATGTTGCTTGTTAATGACATTGTCTGTGACTACATAACTGTAGAAACCATTAAGAGTGTGCAATGTGTCACAGTGTTTTAGGGAGTGTATTTTTGTGTGAGATGGTGGATGTGAAGCTTTCTTAAGGGATGAGATGTGCAGGTAATCTTTTTTCGATTAATTTGAAGTACTTCACTATGAAGCACTGTGCTCTTACAGTAGGTTTACTACTTCTGTGGAGAAAGCATACTTGCTAGTTTGGAGGGAGAGTGTGTAATATTTGTCCAGAAGTATGGAAAAGCCATGTAACTCCTGGGTTTTAGCGTTAAAACGTGTGTGTGTTGCGAATGGGGAGGCAGGGAAGGGGAAATGGGCATTAGTAAATGAAGAGAAGAAAAATAGAGAGCTCAGATTTCTGGAGGCTGCCCAATCCTGTGCTCTGCAGAAGTCGAATCCAGAAGCCCTGCTGTCCTCAGCTAACGAAGTGACTTCTTTCGGTGACAGAAGCACGAGTGCATGAGAGCCTGGATCAGGATCTGCCATCTTATGTCTCTGTGTCACCTGGTCAGCTGAGGGCATGCATTGCTAACAGATGAATCTCAGACTCTTTTGAGGGTCTGCACTTCTGTTTTTAAATCTTAAAGTGCAGAATAATTCTTAGCAGCCCCAGACTGTGGTGGATATTTGGCCAACCGAAGTGTGTGCATGCGGAGTTTCATTCAGCTCTTGTTTATCCTCACTTGGCAAAGCTGTGGGTGGACAGACACTATGTAAGCCATGATACAGAATTTCAAACTTGCCTGGTGTGGTTTTGTTTTTACTCTCCTTCAGAGTATTTTATGAAGGAATCTGTAATCCACGCTGTAACTTGCCTTTCGTTATGGGGTCTGTTGCTATACATTTCAATTCTCCCTGGTGGAGAGGATAAGGAATGAAAGTGCTCAGCATCTCCCACCTTGTCAACAGTGAGAGCCGCTTCACTGCTTCGCCTTGCTAAGAGGCGAGCTTCTAAGGCTCAGTCCTGTAATCTATGGGGAGACAGTGGCATCTCCAGGAAGAATTCAGATTTTTACATGATCTGAATTGCCTCTCAGAGGTGACTCTTTCTTTCCGTTGGCTGTGTGTTGAGCCTAGGGTATCTACAGTGGTTTACTTGTACCAGTCTAGGTGGCAGAAACTCCAGTAAAGCTGATAGGGTCTCAGTGGAGAAACCAGATTTAATTGTTCAGTGTACTACCCAACACTGAGAAGGTGGGATTTCTCCGTTGAAATACAGCTCTCTGGACTTCCTTTATAGTCAGAAAGCAGAACACTTCTAGGCACCAATTCATCTCTTCCTGAAGTAGAAGGCTACCTTTAGTCAGCAGAATCAGATCTGGGAAGTGTTGTTTCTGTCAACTGAATGTAAAGGTAGTCCAAACATCTAGTGTGGTTGTAAACAACTGTATTTCAGCAGATGACTCCTGCTTTTGACCAGACCTTTCGGGCTTCAGTGCAAGTCAAATTACAAAAATCGTTCTTATTGTGAAAAATTCTCCTCTTGTATGCAATTGGAATCTCCCCATAAGTAACTTGTACCTATAACACAGTATTTTGGAAATTATCTTGCAGAGATTTTTGAACATGGTGGATTCAGGGAAGGAAGAATCTCTGAATTCTCACTGGGCTGCTCTTTCTCTATTTGGATTGCATATGAAGATAAAGAAATGCATTTCTTCTTCCACTTCCCCTGTGGTCCAGTTGTTTAGAGTGCTGAATGGTCTCCATTGTTGCAAATATGAGTAATAGTTGAGAGTTTTCTGCACTTACAAAATTGGTCTCTCTTAAGAGAGAACTGTTGCAAAACTCTTCCAGAGGCAAAGTTGAGCTCCTGTCTGGCTAAGAGGAACTTTTAAGATGTGATTGCTTTCTTTGAGTTCAATGGGACCGGCCATATGCATATAAGTTAATCGTGTGCATAAGGGATTGTTTGCAGGTTTTTGAAGGTCTTAGTTATTACTAACCAGAGCCCTCCTACGGGTTACTACTACACAAGGGATACTTCTCTAGTAGTTACTATGGGGAGCAGCTAATACTCAACTATTCTCTCTGACTAATAGTAGATGATTTGTGTGACTGCTTAGCATTCATGTTTGTCTTGAACTTTGGTGTTAAGGTATTGTTTATTATTAAATCTAAATTTGGGGTCATCAGATGCAGGAAACCAGGTTCTGTCCTGTTATTCAAGGCTTACATTGATGTAATGGAAACAAGAATTAAATCCAACTTCTGAATTACAGTTTTTTCCCCATACTTGGTCTTCACCAATGCAATTAAAGTTACAGTTTTTACTTCATTTGTTGTTTTATCATGCACGTGACTATTGGGATTCCTTCAAGTTCTGCCCATTATTATTGATCTTCGTGTTTCCCTGATAAAGGTGGCAAAGCAAAGCAGTTCTTACGTCATGTGCGCAATTTGAGGCTTCAGTTTCTCCTCTTCTTACTTTTCTCCCCTCTCTGTGTCCTGGCCATTCTTTTCTTTCCACTTAGCTTCTGATCCCTGAAACAAATAAGCCGTCTCTCTCTCTGGATCCTACTCTGGAAGATCTGGCTACTTGGTGTTAAGAAGTTTAGTGTCAGAGGCTTATGTGTTTGTAAGAGCATGGGAAAGAGAAGAGAATTATTATACACCTTCAGGTTTGTGCCTCTACTGTAATAGCACAGAAAAAAGTGATGCTTTTGACTCTGTTCAGAGGAAAAAGTTTGTCACCAAAAAAAGAAAAAGAAATGCAGCAACAGTTTTTTTTAAGGTCTTTGTTAATGGAAAAGAAACCACACTTTCCAAAGCTGATTATTTCAATGGTTACTGATAGTTTCCTGTGTTAGATTTTGATTTTTGATGTCTTTCTCCTGAGACAGATCCTTGACTTTTCCAGATGCTCTGAGTGATAGATGGGGTCTAACTTTTGGTTTCAGAGGATCAAATTCAACATGCTGAAAAGGCAGACAGTTTTACTGACCCGCTTCAATGTATATGAAGCTGCAAACTGAGAACGCTGGAAAAATGTAAAGCTAATGAGAATTCAGAATGTTCGGGAAGAGAGAGCGGGGACAAAGTATATATGCTGTGAAACAGAGTTATAAGTACTGCCTGAAAAAAAAAAAATTCTCAGGTATTTTTGCTGACTTGCCTTCCCATCCACTGTCTTGTAAAGACTGATGAGGAGCTCCTCTGTTCCCACTTGTTTCAGAAAAGTATGTTAGTGTGTGCCTAGGTGTAAGTTTATGAGCCTTGTTTGAAGTAAAATACAAAGGCTAATGCTTGAGCGTTTTGCTGAGTCGATGTTTCCATGTAGAAGAGGATTTTTCTGCCCAGCAATGCAGTACTGCCCAGTACAGCTTCATCGTGAGCTGCTGCTGGTAAGACATGAGGTCACTATCTGCATTCTAGAGAAAAAAGCTATCTTAGCTGATGTCATGAGGCAGAGCCGTA
>NW_010391449.1:0-9492 GCF_000710305.1 Buceros rhinoceros silvestris | reverse complement strand
TAGGGAAAGGGGTGATATTTTAAGTACTTGACGTAGTTGCTTTTTTTAGAAGGTGTGACTTTGGGTGAATTACTGACTTGCCCTGTAAATAAATTAATCCAACCATTTAAAAAATGAATATGACTTTTTAATTGTTAGTGGCACTCAGATATTTCAGCTGTACTGGTCATGTAGCGTGTATGGTAATGCTATAAAAATGTGGATCAGGAATTGAAATTTCAGTGAAAGCAGTGGAGAAGTCTCCTGAGTGACTTGTAAAAATGAGACTTAGGTTAAATAAGTAGCCTTTCCAGAAAAAGCATCTCCTGAAGACTTGTGGTAACTATCTGAGACTCTGCTTTGGTCTCCATGAAGTTGTAGGATAGTTACTGCGATGATGGTGCTGTAGCCCCATTTGCATCTGGTTGTGAGTGCAAGATGTTAGTCCATCCTCCTGACCGGCCCCGTGCTGCAGATGGTGATACTCCAGTGTACCAGTAAGTGTTAACTCAAGGTAGCAACTGCTGTTAAATGGAGTTAAGCTGTACAGTCGGTTGAGTCCACACCTGGTTGTTGCTCTCTCACTACCTAGAGGGTCAATGAGGAGAGAGCAGTTCTGAAAAAGATTCTCAATGGAGACATCCTCCTGACTGCACAATGAGCCTGTGTTCCCTCCCAGAGGAGACTAGGACTAGTCTTTGGAGAGCCTGGTTCTCACCCGGCTTCAAGTGCTCCCCTGACCTTTAGAGGTTCTGCCTGGGTAATGGAGACCCTGGATGACAGAGAAGAAAGGCTCTTGGTTTAAGACGCCTTCTAAAACTTGCAGAAAAAGCTGAATAGGGAGGACAGTCATAAAGGTGAGGGGATTTATAAAGGAAGTAAAATTGAAAATGTAAAAACTTTGCTGGTTTAATTTAACTTCTGGTAGAATGAAAATCTCCTGGATTTACTAACAATGTGTTGTATAGTTTCTGTTTGTTTTTCTTAGCCACTCTCCTCTTTCTGTAAATAAAAAAACAAATAAAGCTGCTTCCCTGTTCCTGGTCAGCCAAGGAATGCTTATCTATCCTTACTATGAAATTTATGGGGGAGAGTCCTGTTCTCGCTGTTAATGGTGTCCACGTTCACCTGATCACACAGTGTTGGCAGGAGGCTGCACTGTATTGGTGATACCGCCTTGCCGTGGTTTCTGAACATATCTGAGTCCCGTGCTTCTATATGGGAAAGGAGGAGAGTTGCACAAGCCAAGTGACAGGACAATGCAGGTGTGTTTATTTTTTAAAGGCGTTGTGTTGTTAACATGCAAAAATAGAGACTCTTAATAATCTCAAACACTTTTTTATCAATAAAGTCGCTTTGTGTTTCCACCCTGTGGCCTTATAGTTTTTGTACTATTTGGGTGTAATCCTGTTTTTAAGTTGCTAGTGAAAATGCAGAGATCTTGGCAACTCAGTGAGCAACAGTTGTGGCTTTTTGCTGGAGGAGGAGAAGAGGGATGCTGTCTGGGTTTGATGGCTGGAATGCAGACAGTTTGTGTGTTTATCACTTCAGTCACAGTGTGATGGCTAACAATGTTGACGTTTAAGGTATGCCCACACATTGGGCAATTGAGCTTGAGTTCTTAAGCTCATTCCTAGTATGTCTGCTAACATGTGGAATGAGCAGCTGTATTTCACTTGTCAAGCTGTATTAAAGCTATCCACATTGCGGTTTTGTTGAGTATTGTGCCTCAGCTGAAGGGCTGTTGGTAATAAATTGATTCTTACATTGTTTTTCAGCTAGTGAAAATTATGAAATTATAATTATGAGAAATGAGAGAAGAAATAAAGATAATCCTCAGATTGTACTTGGAAAACACTAACAGATGTCTTCGAGGTAAGCCTTAAGTTTAGGGATGAAGGCAGAAAAATGACAGAGTGAAGGTGTCAAGGCACCTGGAGAAGGCAACCTCTGCATGAGCATAGGCTGAATGTCAGAAAAACACTGACTTGAAGAATAACCCCTTTTCAACATATTTTTTTATATGATTATCTTAGTTTTTTGTAGCTGTTAGTGTAGCATAACAAATTATTATCTATGTAAGCCAAGCAAACTGACTGTTCTGTTTGTGATCAGGTTAGCTTTCTAGACCTTGCTCATGGAAAGTCCTGTCTGTTTTTTACTTTTAGTCTTTATTGATCTGCATTATTTTTCTGTCAAATTTCCTTGAGCATGGATGGGCCAAGACGGGCTTATGCTGTCTATAACTATTATTCGGGCTTTGCAGATCTGCTCTGATATTGTTAATCACTTTCTAATGTTATGTTTTGTAATTAAGGATTGCAAATGAGTAAGATCAGATGGTAAGTCTCAGTTTTAACTGACCACGTAAGTTCTCCAGCTGTCTTGGGGGAAAGAATTTTAAGTTAAAGGTAGCTTCAACTTTGTGTGACTTAGCCAGAAATGGGACTAGGAGCACTCGCACCTAGAGGCTGTCAAGAAACTATTGAGCAAGTGGCTTTCCTTCTGCTTTTCACCTGTTCTTTGCCATCTGTATTAGAACTACATAAGTGCTCCTGGTCTCTTTCAAGGCCAAACCGAAACCAGGCTCACAGAGCCACAGCTTGTATGGGCAGTGGTAATTAGCAGTTGAATGTGTGTGCAGCGCATGAAGACTGTGCTCAGTTGTGTGGAAGGAGCTGTAGACAGTTCTCTCTGCTCTGCTGCGCTTCCTCAGTGTAAGGAAAATTTGGATTGTTATGAAGCTCAGTACCTTCTTGGAAACACGAGAAATGTTGTGCAGACCAGTTTTTGCATTGGTTAACTCAAAACCCTTGCCTTTAGTGTTTTGGGGATGTTGGTGGATTTTTTTGTTTTGTTTTGTTTTCTTTACAGTATATGAAGAACTACCACATTTTCTTGCAATGGAACTTTTGAGTCCAGGAGCCTGTTCTGTGGCCCATGTAGACTTTTGAGGCAAATTACATGGATTGCACTGGGTTCTTGTCACGGTACCTGAAGCAGGCTAATTCTTAAGAGCCATATACTTTATTGCAGAGGTCCTATTTGAATGTTGGTCATTATTATACCACTTGTCTGACTTGTGTAGCCTGTTAGTTTAGCTTAGTGTGAGGAACTTTGCAAATACTTGGAATTTCAGTGCTGTATACAAGAACCACGTGCTGAGATCAGGCAGGGAGCTGAAGGTGCATGTGAGACACGAGCATTTGAGTGGATGAAAGGCCTGCAGTTGGTACATCAACAATGGCAGCATACAGCTCCACAGGTTTAAAACCACCCAGGAAGACAACTGTGACCTAGCCACAGACCTTCCTCTTCCACAACTGGGAGAAGGAGAGACCCACTGCAGTCACCCTGCATTGGTAGGGAGAAAGATACAAGTAGTCATCTTATCCCTTCTGTAAAATACAAAGCCACAGTCCTGACTGGTGACTTGCAACGAAACCTAAATGTAGGCCTCTGCTAATGCTGCACGTGCAGCTTTGGAAAAGATTTTCATGAAAATGGGATGCTGCTAAATCCAGGGAAGGGGTGGATTAACACTGGGAAGAGGCTCATGTAGTTATACCTGTACATGTATGTGCTGTATACAAAGTTTTTATTGGGTTTTGAAGGGCCAAAGCATTCAGATAATGCTTTATCTAGGCCTTTGCATGTGGCTTCCTAATGCTAATGATGCATGTGCCTTCTGATATGCTGCTTCTTACAAGATGCTCTTGACAGGTGCATTCACTCTGTGACTGCAATCTGGGCCTTGGGTGCTCCCAAGATTTTCCTTGATAGGACTATGTCTTCTTGCTGCCATCTTGTATTGGTTCCAGGTACATGGCAAATAATTAGGAATAGACTATGCCTTACTGGTTTTTAAAGGCAGAAGATGTGTGGCACTTAACCTTTTTTTTCAATCATCAAAGAATTACAGCAGTCATTTTTGGCTGGGAAACTGCAGAATAAGCACTGCTGATCCAAAAGCATTATATATTTTAAATTTGGGATTATAATAGGCTATGAAGGAAGGAGAAAGAAAAAAAAATAAAGCTTAACATGAAGGAATATTTAATTTTATTCAGGAAACATTTTGGCAAAAATCCTCTGGATCTGCTGAGAACCTACAGATTTAAGATGTCTTTGCACAGCCAGAGGCTGAGATCATGGCTGTCTCACTACAGTTGGATATTTTCATATCTGCCAAGTTTAGCCTTAAATAAATAAATGAAAAAAAAGGTTATGCTTCATGCTTTGTTCAAACTCTTAGAAATGGTTCTCACTTAATATTCTGGGAGATAGTGATCTCCTTTGTAGATACTGTCCTTCTCAAAATCCTGCATGGAACGAGGAGATCAGCGGTTTAAATGAAGCTATGAAATGTCTGAAGGTACTTTCTGGAATCCCTTAAAATGACCCTGGTTTAAGAAATACGTCCTACTCACTGCTGGGAGTGCAGTAAAATCAATCACTGGAAATCTATTAGTTGTGGACAATTGGAAGCGCGTTACCCAACATTAACCCACAAAAAGGAAAATTAACACAGTTAAGAGCAGTTCTTGCCAGAGAAAGATGAGCAAATAGGAGCAGAAGCTGAGTGGGAAGCTTCTAGCAACAGGAGGGGGGGACTGGAAAGATCATCTGTTCAGACGTGCTTTTTTACTTCTCTCCCTACAACTCTCCAGGTCTCTCTCTCTCCTCTCTCCTCCCCTCTCCCCTCCCCTCCCCCCACCCCGATGCAAATACACCTAATAGCTACTGTGAAATCTGTAATAAAGATCAACTAGCCAGGAGGCAGTTTTCAAGGACCGCTGTGATCGTGGGTAATGTTTTTACAATGAGGTCATGTCCAAAGGCAGCTTCAGCTGATGGCAAGCTTGTACTTGAGCACTGAATAAGCACCTTGTCTTGCGTGGTCCCTGCTCCAAAGAGCCTGCAATCTGATAAATCCGGTGCACTCATGCATACAAGGCTGTATTTTTGAAATTGCTCATTTTATGGTTTTGAGGTTTCGTTTTTTGTTTGTTTGAACTCTTTCTTCTTTATCTCTCTCTATTTCATCATTTATTCTCTGTCTTAGCACTCCAGAAAGCCAGTTTTGTGCAAAGTGCTTTTCTTTACCCTAAGGAAACACTATCAAGTCCTGTGAAGACAGCTATGAGATTGACAGAAGGGAAGCAGCAAACAGGGCAGAGAGTGGTGACTGGTAGGCCTGCAAAGAGAGCAGGAAGGATGGGCAAGGATGTTCCTTGCTTGCTCCTACCTTCTTCTTTGTTTGCAGTTTTCTGATGTATTTCCCTTTTCCTCAGAAATGCCCATCTCTGATAGTCAGCTGTATCTGTGCTCTGTGATAACATTGTTGTTCAAATGGCAGGATGGAATGGAGCATGTCAGTGGGAGAAAAATACCCAAAGTCAAACTCAAGCAGGATTTGGCCAGAGTGTTTTGCTTCAAGGCTTAGAAGAGAAAAAAGCTCAGAAAAATCATCTCACCTTGATGTGCTATTTTCATAGTCAGGGAAAAACACGTAGTGTCTTACGTGGCATTTTGTGCCCTTCGATGCAATGACCTCAGTTTCCAACTACATATAGACTGTTCAAGCCTTTGCAGGCTTGTCATGAGTCAGTTTGAATGACACCCGTTTGTACAAATTGAACTGTGAAATAGCTCATGATTCATTCTGGTATCATGGTCCTTTGCACCATGTTACCATTCGAGGGTGAGTCTTCACTGAGTTTTACTAAAACCAAAAGTCAGTGTTTTTGAAAGTAATGATATTAGACATACAGCAATTATTGTTTGATCATCCTTTCTTCTATCTGTTTGAAAAAACTTCTCTTTAAAAGAAACAAAATGTTCTCAATAACAAAGAGGGGAAAAGAAAAGGTCATTCACTCATTAACCACCTTGCTGTGGGTATTTAGAGATGTATTTTGTTTACCATGAGCAAGTATTGTTTAGGATAGTTGAGGCTTTTTGTTTATTTACTGGTGCCCACTGTATCTAGTGGAAAGGAAACAAAACCTGCTTGGTGATCAGAGAAGATGGTTACTGGTAGGTTTTTTTGTTTGGGTTTTTTGGTTTTTTGGGGGGGGGGGTTGTTTTTTGGGTGTGGGGTGAGGTGGGATTAGGTGTCATGCTGGGGTATTGACAAAAGATAATGGGTTTGTGTAAGTGTTACTGAGGAGCTGTGCAGGTTGTAGTGGTACAAGTTCATTATAGAGCTTTGTTTGACTGGAGCTTTTTACTACTGATCCTGGTGCTAGGTAAAATGGGGAGGGATTTCAGTATGGCTCTTGGAACACAAGTTGAATTTTCTTCCTTGAAGTAAAGATACAACAAATATTTTTACACAGATTTATTGAGAATGGAAATCCAGGAAAAGATTTCAAACAGGGAATGCCATGACTTCGTTTTACAGCTCCCCTCACTGTTTTTCTGGTGTTTCGTGTTGGATTCTTCCTTTTTAGTTTTTCTCTTTACAGTGATACTCTAAATTCTCTTGCAGGACACTGTCTGTGCTTTCCTCCTCTCCAATTGTTTATGCTTGATTTAGAAAACCTACATAAGTGCTATGATGATGCATAAGCTAATGATTTTCCTTAACCATCCTTCCATCCTCCAGATGTCTCTGGAGTACCACGTGGTTCATTTTGAAATGAGTGCTGGGCTGGACTGCAATGTTCAAACTACTTGGATGTTGGAGGAAAAATTGTCAGGTCATCACTGGGAACTGCTGGTATGGCTCTGCTTTTCAGTAACTTTTAGGTCTCTTAACCCTTCTCATTTTCTTGGAAAATAATAAGAAACATTAAGTTCTCCTCTACCTTATCCTTGCATAAAAGAATAGCGTGCTCATGCTGTCTGAAGTGCTGCTGAATGTGGTACTGTGGTACTGAGTTATTAGAGATGGAATATATATCTGGAGCATGGCATTTGTAAAACTCCAAAAGTTATCACTAAAGTCCCATATAAGTTTTTAATATCTGTAGTGTTACGCCACACAGTATTAATACTAGGTTAGAATCATAGAATGCTTTGGGTTGGAAGGGACCTCAGAGCCCTGACTAGCCTGACCTTGAAAGTTTCCAGGGATGGGGGATCTACATCCTCTCAGAGAAACAATTTAGTGTTTCACCACCTTCTTTGCAAATAATGTCTTCTCTCTAGTCTAAATCTCCCCTCTTTTAGTTTAAAACCATCACCTCTTGTACTGTCACAAGAGGCCTTGTAAAAGACTGTCCCCATCCTTCTTATAGACTCCCTTTAAGCTCTGAAAGGCCACAAGGTGGTACTGAGTTATTAGAGATGGAATATATATCTGGAGCATGGCATTTGTAAAACTCCAAAAGTTATCACTAAAGTCCCATATAAGTTTTTAATATCTGTAGTGTTACGCCACACAGTATTAATACTAGGTTAGAATCATAGAATGCTTTGGGTTGGAAGGGACCTCAGAGCCCTGACTAGCCTGACCTTGAAAGTTTCCAGGGATGGGGGATCTACATCCTCTCAGAGAAACAATTTAGTGTTTCACCACCTTCTTTGCAAATAATGTCTTCTCTCTAGTCTAAATCTCCCCTCTTTTAGTTTAAAACCATCACCTCTTGTACTGTCACAAGAGGCCTTGTAAAAGACTGTCCCCATCCTTCTTATAGACTCCCTTTAAGCTCTGAAAGGCCACAAGGTCTCCCTGGAGCTTTCTCTTCTTCAGGCTGAACGACCACAACTCTCTCAGCCTTCCTTGGTAGCAGAGGTGCTCCAGTCTTCTGATAATTTCTGTGGCCCTTCTCTGAACACATTCCAACAGATTCCTGACCTTGTGCTGAGGACTCCAGAGCTGGACGCAGTACTTCAGGTGAGGTCTCACGAGAGCAGAGTAGGGTTGCAGGATCACCTCCCTCGACCTGCTGGCCATGCTGCTTTTGATGCAGCCCAGGATATGGTTGGCTTTCTGGGCTGTGAGTGCACATGGGCCCACTTCTGCAGCTTGTCTAGGTCCCCATCTCTCATGCCCTTCTCTCAGGCATGTCAGCTGCACCACTTAGCTTGGTGTTGTCTGCAGACTTGCTAAGGGTGCGCTCTATGCTGCTCTCTGTGTCATTGATGAAGATATTAAACAGCACAGGTCCCAGAACAGACCCCCGAGGGATACCACTTGTCACTGATCTCCAGCTGGACATCAAGGCATTGACCACTACTCTTTGGATGCAACCATCCAACCAATTTGGTATCCACTCAAAAGTCCACCCATCAAATCCATATCTCTCCAGTTTAGAGAGAAGAATGTTGTGAGGGACCATGTCAAAGGCTTTACAGGAGTCCAGAAAGGTGGCATCTGTATATCTTCCTTTGTCCACTGATGTAGTCATTCCATCATAGAAGGCCGCTAGGCTGGTCAGACAGAAATTGCCCTTGGTGAAGCCATGTTGACTGTCTCTAATCACCTCCCTGTCCTCCGTGTGCCTTAGCATAGCGACAGAAATTGCCCTTGGTGAAGCCATGTTGACTGTCTCTAATCACCTCCCTGTCCTCCGTGTGCCTTAGCATAGCTTCAAGGAGAATCTATTCCATGATCTTCCCAGACACAGAGGTGAGGCTGACAGATCAGCAGTTCCCAGGGTCGTCCTTTCTACCCTTTTTAAAAATGGGTGCAGTGTTTCCCTTTTTCCAGTCAACAGGGACTTCACCTGGCTGCCAGGACTTTTCAAATATCACAGAGAGTGGTTTGGCACCTACAGCAGCCAGTTCCCTCAGGACTCTGGGATGCATCTCATCAGGTCCCATAGACTTATGTATGTTCAGGTTCCTCAGGTGATCCTTCTGATCTTTTCTTGCAGTAGGATGTTCTTTGCTCCCCTGGTCCCTGTCTTGTGTTCCAACCACTTGAGAGATGTGGGAAGAAAGGCTGCCTGTTACGACTGAGGCAAAACGTTGTTGAGTACCTCAGCCTTCTCATCTGTTGTTACCAATTTGCCAGTCTTGCTCATTGGAATGGATACACTTACTTTGGGCTTCCTTTTCTTAGTGATGTACCTGTAGAAGCCCTTCTTATTATTCCTTGCATCCCTTGCCAAGTTCAGCTCCAGCTGCCCCTTGGCCTTCCTGACCTCATGCCTACAGAACTGGGCAGTGGCCTTATGCTCTTCCCAGAACACCCATCCCCACTTCCACTGCCTGTGCATTTTCTTCTTGCCCTTTAGTTGGACCAGTAGGTCTTGACTCAGCCATGTTGGTCTCTTCCTTTCCTTGCCTTTCTTACACCTGAGATTTGACAGCTCTTGTACTCTATGCAAAATTTCCTTAAAGATCTGTCATCTCTGCTCTGATACACTTACTTTGGGCTTCCTTTTCTTAGTGATGTACCTGTAGAAGCCCTTCTTATTATTCCTTGCATCCCTTGCCAAGTTCAGCTCCAGCTGCCCCTTGGCCTTCCTGACCTCATGCCTACAGAACTGGGCAGTGGCCTTATGCTCTTCCCAGAACACCCATCCCCACTTCCACTGCCTGTGCATTTTCTTCTTGCCC
>NW_010391448.1:31963-33326 GCF_000710305.1 Buceros rhinoceros silvestris | reverse complement strand
TCCCCCCGCCCGGGAGAATGTGGGGAGATTGAGTCATCGCTTCCTCAGCGGGGGCTCCCTGTCCATGCCTGCACACCCCACCCTGCGCAAGGGGGTGTCCTCGGCTTCCTCCTGTCCTGCGAAACCCCAGCTCGGCTGCTCCTTTCCCCAGAGGGCATCGACACTGACACTTGGGCTCCTTTTTCCCATGGTTTCCTTGAGATGGGTGGAACTGAAGTGGTAGCCAAGAGCTGGGACGAGGCGGAACCTAGGGAGAGGGTTCAGCGAGGAAGTCGTTGCTGAGTTAAGAGGATAAATTAAGTTTAATCCCCCCATATGGAGGCTGAGACCTATCCAGCCACTCAGACTAATATAGAAAAGCCGGTGGAGATTAGAGGGGATGGGGAGGGATGGGGGAGGAACATAAGGGAAAATCATAGAGTCTGAGGATCCCATGAAAAAACAGGAAGACATGAGAAAAAAGGAGCCCTAAACATCCCTTCAGAGCAATACAGCATTGGTGAGACACAAGACCAAATCCATTTGGTCCAGTATCTCATCTTTGAAATTTAACAGAGGAAGGTGCAAGAAATAGCATTAGGCAGATGCGGGATTATCTGCCCTCTGCTTTAGGTCTCATCCTAATCTTGGTTTGTTAGAGGTCAGTTTAAACCCTGAAACATCAGAGTTGTCATGTCTTGAGGGTTTGTGTGGGCTTTGTTTTGGAAATGAGCTTCATTTGTTTGTTTTGCTATTCCCTTTGATAACTTTGAGTGGGTTTGATGTCTATATAAATTATGTATGTTTATACAGTCCCTTTTTGAATTTTATTAAATTTGTAACACTGATATTCCCTTCAACGAGTTCCAGGCAGTCATTTTATGACGTGGGGAAAAAACAGTAGGAGATCAGAAGAAAAGCTGTCTCTCTGCAGGAACAATGCTGAGACAGGAAAATAAGGAAAGCTGTACCCTTTCTGGGTATGAGAGGAGACAAGGAAACAGTGATGAAGTCCTTTCAGACAGAAGATCGGAGGAAGGGAGTTGAAGCCCATATCCTGTAAAAGCATGCAAGTACCTCAGGAAGAAGTTGGAGGGAGAATTCAAAGTCCTCACAGGAGACAGTGGAGGAGACAGCCCTTGTGACCCACAGGGACAAGGCATGGAGACAGAAACCCGGTCCCCTTAGAAAGGGCAGCATATGACTTTCAGAGTGATCCCTGCTGGGAGAGCATGCATAAGGCTGCAGGAATCAGAGATGACGAGAATTTCTGTTAGTGTATTTGAGATGTCAGTGGTGTCTCTCTCACACCCTTATCAGCCTGCCTTTGCAGAGCTGGAGGAGCTCCAGTGTTTGCGGGAGAAATGCAGGGCCCACAGCAGGA
>NW_010391448.1:30766-31885 GCF_000710305.1 Buceros rhinoceros silvestris | reverse complement strand
CAGGAATTCTCGGCAGGGTCAGTGGTAAAACTGCAATTTGCAAGGCAGAGGATGAGCTCTGCACTCCACATTTGCCCACAAGTCACATGGGATTGCTCACTCATTGGTAAAAATGGCAGAAAGATCACGGCCGGGGGTGGAGAAAAGCTAAGACTACCCTTTATGTATGGTCCAAGGAATTGTTAGTTGTACAACATGCTGTCATCAAATACATTACTACTTCTGCTTTTTTTCTTCCTTCCTTCTTTCTCTCTTTTATGTCTTCTTTCCTTTGATTTTCTTTTCTGGAAGTGCTCATATTGGCCACTGTGATTTGTCTTCTCTCTCACTTATGCCTAGCTACCAAAAGCAATCCGTTATTAAGTAGTAGTTGGACATACTAAAGCCAAATTGATTGAATCGCAGAAGTTCATACCACTGAGTTTCAGGGAGTTGTAAGATTCAGACAGATTTTGTAATGCTAATTACAGTTTTGGAAGATTATCTCTGCAGCCATGCAAGCTGGAAAGTTGCCTTCTGCTAGGATGGAGTGGGATATTCAGTTCTGGATAGAATTGCATGGATAGGTGCTCTTGAAAATCCTACCAACAAAGGTAATCCACTGCAAGCTCATCGATGCCCCTCTAAATAATAGCTTTCTCACTGGAGGTTTTTACACTCTCCTCATTGGCATAGTCCCCAGTTGTCTTCCAGTAGCATACCGATTAACACAAATAATGCTTGGCACACGTTTGTTTTTGCAGCCTCTCTCCAGCAGGAGTAGTATTTTAGTGTAGTATCTAGAATTAGAACTTAGAATTAGGGTTAAAAGATGAATGTTGTTAACTGATCTGAGAGAAGGCAAGACGAGTGAAGGGTTCCGTGTACTTCTGACAGGGCTGAGTTTTGGGAGAGATTCATTTGCCAGTCTCAGACCAGCTTCTGAGATACATCATCCTATTACAGATGAAAAAGTTAACTTTATAGCAGTGGACTCTGCTGTACCAGGTGCTTCTCCCTGATCTCACCTGAAACTTGTTTGGTCTGGATTCAGCTTTAATCAGCGGTCTGTGATTGGATCGAGCCTCAGAGCCATCTCTAAGCCAGTGATGAGATTTTTTTTTTTTTTTTTTTTTTTTT
>NW_010391448.1:0-30739 GCF_000710305.1 Buceros rhinoceros silvestris | reverse complement strand
GGTCGAGCCGCAGGGCCATCCTTAAGCCAGGGGTTGGATTTTTTTTTTTTTTTTTTTTTTTTTGCCACCAAGAGTACATAGATCTGTAAACTATCCATCATGTACTTGGTTCACCAGTGGTTGTATATAGTTGTTGATAAGGATTAAGGCACAATCTTTTTTCAAGCTCAGGAACAGTCTAGTGGTGGTGGAGGCAGTTTTCCAGCACTATCTGCTAAACATACTCCTGCAGGGAAGATGTTGACTAAGCCAGCACATTAACTTAGGCATACTATACTGGAGTCCAGGTCAAATATTACATCCTTTCTCTCATACTATGTAGCTATGAGAGGGAGAATCGGGCTCCAGTCCACATAGTTTCTTACTATGGGAAGCAAGCAGATACAACACAGAGCACAGAGGTTTTTCCCTCATATCTCTTCTATAAGAGGCAACACATGTGCATACAGGAACAGGAATGCAAGGAATGATGTCCTGGGCAGGCATGACAAACACTCTCTTATACTTCTGTGTACCCAGACCCCTCTCAAAGCTCTACATCCAGAAGGGTTGACTTGATTCATCTTGCAACTGCATTACACTGGTATGTCACACGTTTGGCAAGCGCTGAAATCAAGAGCTGCCCTTTTTTTAATAGAAATATAAATATAGATATGAACATAATGTACCAAATGTTCAAACATGGCCATAGCCTCCCTTTTGGGTTTTGGAGGTCCAGTGTGACATGGCATCATTTCTGGGGTAAATTTCATAGTTGGCACGTCAAGTCTCATGATCAAATAAAGTGTTTTAAGCACATTTCTAGACTGTTATTGATTGGTTGTAAAAAATAGATCCCTACAATTATTTTCAAGACTTGATTTTATACTAAATCCTCAAGGAAGCAGTTTGCTGTTGAAGGAGCTAAAGCAGGATGTGTCCCCCAAAAGTGTTTGGTAACAATGAGGGAAGCCTTTCTCTTTGGGTAGATGGACAGACTGGAGATCGTAGGAGTCAGGCCAGTGGAATTAGCAGGTTTTTCCACTGTGATTCACAGGGGGAGCGGGGGGGTGGGGAAGCCACATCTTCGCCTTGGGGCTTGTATTTTCTTGAAAGATATTTGAGATAAAAGGAGTGTGTAAATTCATAGCATTTTCCAGAGTAGATCCATATGTGGACACATTTAATCCAGAATAAGATTAAAATAAAACCACTGAAGACGTCTTTAGAGGTAAAATCATAAAAATGGAGGCACCTATGATCAAATGGGGTATTTTACACCTTTAGAGCTCTTTTATGATGACAGTGTAGGGCTCAGTTTAAGAAATTAGGAATCTGTACATTTTCATGATTATGAAGAATGGATTTTTCTCTCTCTAATTAAAGCCTCAAAAATTTTGTTGTTCTCTCTCTTTTTTCCATAATAGTCTGCAGCTTTTTAAAAGACAAATTCTGAATATGTGACATTGTGTCAATCCATCCATAATGCGCTATAGATCTTTTACAAGAATTTTTCATAGGTTCCTCTCAAAAACAAGTGCACAAACTCTTGACCTTTTAAGGTCCTCTTAGTATGCCAAGATCATTGTACCTATTTCACCATCCTGATACTAGTTCCAGCATAAGATACTATGAGCTATACCAGTCCATGTATGTTACATAGGATTACACAGAAGTGAGGATCTTTTTTACTGACTTCAGCAACTACATAAATCTATGGAAAATGGAAGGACCATTACTTACCACTTTTCAGATACAAAGCTCATAAATGTAAATGTCACTTAAAACCATGAAACTTTATTTTAGCAGGTCATGGTTAGTTTTATAGTACTAACAAAAAATCACAGTAATTTGTATCTTATTATAATTTAATTAGAAAACAGTAATGTTTCACGAATGTACATATTTGTTTCTTCTACTAATCATTATAATAAATAATTGTCTAACTGGTAAGAAACCAAATAATTAATTACCTTGCAATATGATGGCTATTTACATCTATTATTTCATTTATCACTTATAAAATGTCATAGATGTGCACGGAGAGCATATTAAAATATGCCATCTAAAGTCATAACTCTTGTGCATAAGCTGTTTCCCTCTGGCTTAACAGAGTGTCTTGGATAGATTGGTTTATGATTGCACAGAGGATGGTAATCAAGAGTATTTAAGAGCAATTTAGTGCCTAGGGCGCCAGAGAATTCTACAACACATACTTAGAGCAGCTTTATCCACACAAAAAACTGCCCCTACAGCCAGCATACATCTGAACAAGTCAGGAAGGAAGTTCAAGCTATCCCACAAACTCAAGAATCAAGGGTCATGGAAGCTTTAGTTTCCCTGCAGAGTTGGCAGGGTTTCTTTAGGAAACACACAATAGTTAATGTAAATTTAAACTACCTTAAATGGTGAAGGATGAGTTTATGAGTTTATTTATATTAGGTTCTTAACTTCTGACACCCTCTACTTATTTTAGATCTGAGTTTGAACTGAGCCTTCAAGGCTTTTGTCCTCTCCCTGTTTTCCATCAGATCCATCAGTCAGTCTATGGAACCTGGATTTAATTCATTTGGGCCAAAAGCCCAAAACAAACTGCACTTGCCAGTTACTCATATTTTAATACAGATATAACCACACAACAGAGCTATACTACACACTTACACATATTAAATGCTGAAAATACAAAATCAAACAAAGCAGCATCAGTTTCCTGTCTTGTAACATCAGTATGTACTTGCTATATCATTATTCACCAAACCAACAGTTTAAGCCCATTATACTTTCCGAGGACGCAGAATCTTCCTCTTCTCCATTGTCTCTTATTCAAATTGTCTGTGGCATAGCCAGAAAGTCAATACATTTGAGCAGCCATACATCTGCAAGCAATAGCTGTGCTACAAGTAAGAGCCTCTACTGACCACATCTCCATCAGATGAGAGTCTTCACAGCCTTCTTTCTCTGTGCATCAGCTCTGTCCCCCAGTCTTGTGCTCATCAAGCCCTCTTCCATCATTTTTCAGCAGTCCTGGCTAATGAGGGAGGTCCCAGTTAACTGGAAGTTAGTAAATGTGACTCCCTTCTTCAAGAAGGAACAGAAGGAGGATCCAGTGAACTACAGACCCGTCTGTCTGACTTCAGTGCTGGGGAAGGTTGTAGATGATCCTGAGTGCCATCATGCAGCACACAGAGAACAACCAGGCAATCAGGCTCAGCCAGCATGTGTTTGTGAAAGGCAGGTCCCGCTTGAGTAACCTGATTTCCTTCTATAACAAGGTGACCTGTTTAGTGGATGAGAGAAAGGCTGTGGATGTTGCCTACCTAGACTTAGTAAAGGCTTTGACGCTATTTCCCACATGATTCTCCTGGAGAAACTGCCTACTCATGGCTTGGCTGGGCCATGAGCTGCCATGAGCTTTGCTGGATAAAAAACTGGCTGGAAGGCCAGGCCCAGAGAGCGGTGGTGAATAGAGTTCAGTCCAGTTGGTAGATGGTCACCAGTGGTGTTCCCCAGGGCTCAGTGTTGGGTTCTGTCCTCTTTAACATCTCTATCAACGACCCGGATGAGGGGATCGAGTGCACCCTCCGTCAGTTTGCAGATGACACCGAGTTAGGCCGATATGTTGATCTGCTTGAAGGTCCGGAGGCTCTACAAAGGGATCTGGCCAGACTGGATTGATGGGCCAAGGCCTATTGTATTGCCAGGTCCTGCACTTGGGCCACATCTACTCCCTGCAACACTACAGGCTTGGGCAAGGGTGGCTGGAAACTGCCCAACAGAAAAGGACCTGGGGGTGTTAGTCAACAGCAGCTGAATATGACCCAGGTGGCCAAGAAGGCCAACAGTATCCTGGCTTGTATCACAAATAGGGTGGCCAGCAGGAAGAGGGAAGTGACTAAATCCCTGTACTCAACACTGGTGAAGCCACATCTCAATTACTGTGTCCAGTTTTGGGTCCCTCACTACAGGAAGGACATTGAGGTGCTGGATCGTGTCCAGAGAAGGGCAGTGAAGCTGGTGAAGGGTCTAAAGAACAAGTCTTATGAGGAGCAGCTGAGGGAACTGGGGCTGTTTAGCTTGGAGAAAGGTTGTGGTGAGGTGGGGGTCAGTCTCTTCTCCCAGTTAACAAAGGATAGGACGAGAGGAAAAGGCCTCAAATTGCACCAGAGGAGGTTTAGATTGGCTAATGAGGACAATTTTCTTTGCTGAAAGGGTTATAAAGCACTGGAGCAGGCTGCCCAGGATGGTGGTGGAGGCCTTATCTCTGGAAGTATGTAAAACGCGTAGATGTCGTGCTGAGGGACATGGTTTACTGGGGGACTTGGAAGTGCTGTGTTAATGGTTGGACCTCATGATCTTAAAGGTCTCTTCCAACCAAAAAGATTCCGTGATTCTATTATCTTCCTTCTTTCTACTGTATTTCAGGCTATTTTTATTAATTGCATTTCACCAGTTACTTTATTATATCAGGACTTACAAAACCCAGTCAGGACTAGTAGTTCTACAGGCAGAAACAAATAGATAACAGAAATACTTCTTGTGCCCCAGACTTTTGAGCATGCTACAAGAAAATGCTGAGAACAAAAGGGAGGAATGGGAGGTTGATGAGGAACCAGGAAAATATTAGTATAGCCCTGCAGTACCACTGCATTCCTCGTTGTTGTCTCACTCTTTTGCCCTCAATCATTTTCACTTTTTTGTCCCAATTTAGAATTTATTATGTTATAAAGTGCTCATTCCTAACACATGATAACTTTTTATCGGTCACAGGATGACACTAAGCATCATCAGCATATTTTTGATTATTAATTAGTACTGTTAAGAATTGCAATGTTAAAACAATAGTATTATACTGGATAAATACTTAATCTTCCCTTCTTCCACTTGTTGGCCAACTTTATTAATTTGTTTAAAAAGTAAAATAAATGTGATTAGCTGTAAGCACAATCATTCATTTGTGTCAGCACCCCAAAATGGATGTTGTAGTTTATGTATTCAAATCATGAAGTTTTATTCTGTGAGCTTCTTTTTGTAAATAGTACTGCTTCTCACTTCTACAGTAAATAATTTTACAGCACTTTTGTCATTGGATTAGGGTGCCAGCATGCTATAAATGCCCAAGATAAGCTCCAAAAATCACTCAATCTCAGTGACTTTAATCTCAAGACTGGCAAATTCCTAAGCACAAGAAGCCACTTGGAAATAGGGCTAGCAACACAAATCATAGCTTGTAAAAGCCAAACCTTACACTCATGGTTTATGAGAAAGTTGTTGAGTTATTCTTTCTATCAGAATTGTTTGTGGATTTATAGATTCCACTTTTAATAACTTTAGTAACTTCCTTTGGCTAGGTTTTGGTAAAGTGGAAAAAGTATTATTTTGAGGTCCGAGACCTCTATAGTGTCCTTTATTCAGCTTACAAACCACGAAAGCACAAAGACCTTGTTTAAAAAAAAAATCTTAACTAAGAATCTAAATAAATATATGCTATGCATGAATATGTAATTCGTCTCTCTCACCTCCCATTGTCTCATCTCAGATAGGTCATATTTGCCAGTTTTATTTCTGGTGATTCAACAGAGTGCATTCTTCTTGCTAACAAGTCTATCCTTGCCAGACTTTAGACCTATGGCAAACGTAATGAAAAGCAGCAGAAGGAAGAAGTGAGCTCTTTCACAAACCTAAGTGTTGCTTTAGACACTCATAAAACTTACTTGCAGCAAATGTTATATATTCAGTATTTGCAAGTGTGAGAGGTGTTGGGGAAATAATGTATTGCCCAATATAGGCTGCTTCTTTCTTTTCAGTTTATGATGATGATATAAGGAAAAATTAATGATCCACAGCACTTTGAGGAGCCAAGGGCACCATCTTTTATATTCAGTTTCCCATTTCAATCTTTCTGCTGCTTTCAAAAAAAATCACTTCAAAGATTACTGTCGTTGTTTTTCTATTTAATGTGTGTGCTCTTCCCATCCTCTCATCTGTTAACCTCACAGATCGTCACACAGCTCCTGCTTATGATACAGTCTCCTGGGGTATTTCCTCTGCTCTCCTGATCAGGATTTCAGAATGAGGAAAGAAGAGATGGATCACAAAGAACCATCCAGACTCTACAGTGAACTCCACGCATCTTTGGACTTGCATAGTCAAGTTCACTTTATTAGAGTGAGTAAGAGGGAGAGGGGATGAATTCTACAGAAATTACACACGAAAAGTACCACAATTCATCACTTATTCAAATTTGTTGTTAATTCCCATTCTGTTGGAAGGAGTGCTCATACACTGGAGGCAAGTGTTATATTGTTTGCTTCTGCTCTCTGTGCAGAAGGAATGTGACACTCATTAACCTCTGCTAGGGAATACTGAAGTCTGAAGGGGAGAATACTGCTCCAGTTTTATCATTTCCCCCTTATGTTGATGACACTCCTGTGAGGCAAGTGACAGGGAGAAGGACAAATGTAAGCAGCTTCAACTCCTTTACTCACTAATATCTACTCATTGTGCCCCAGTGAATTGCCTGATTCTCCATGAACCTCACCACCTGCCTCACTTGCAAGAAAGAGCAGTAAAGGATGGATTTGCAGAAGGAATGAAACTTCTGAGAAGGCTATTGAAGTAGAAGTGGAAGACTACAAGATCTGCTAGTTCACTCAGTCAATCTCTTCTGCTCCTTCCTTAAGGAAATCTAAGCATTGGAAGAAACAGCTAAAGTTCTAAGAAGTTGTATTTTAATTTCTAAGTCAGGGGTTTAAGGAGAGAACTGCAGAATGAGCACCATACTTTGTAAGAGCCCAGTCATGTTCTTGAAGTCTCAGCTTTTTAACAGATTACCCTGGATGCAACACACTCCATCATGTAACAGTTCACCTCTGGGACTTGACATTAAAAAACCCACTTGTAGGCATCACATGGTCTCCCAGTTCTGATGAACGTAAACAATAGTAAGTCTCCAACTAATTTTGTGCACTGATTCATCTAAGATGTTCCTCCTCTGCCTCTTTTTGAAGATCACTAAAAACTTCGCTTGATGCAGATTAATTCACTGTCTCAGAAACACAGAAAAAATACTGTAGAGTTAATTCCAGCTGTCTTGATAAGCCTCTAAGAAGCTTTTTAAAAGTCATAAAACTTTGAAAAGATCTTTAAAAGCAGCTTTTCATGTTCACCCTAACATCATAATAACACTTCTCTAAAAATAGCAGGTAGCAGGATCTAATCAATACACCATTAAGATACTGACAGCACCAAGACAGGATTACACGGTGAAGAAATTGTGAAACCGCTAACTTTTTTAGTTTTGACCAAGAAATGCAACAAGAAAGTTGCATTATTTATTTCATAAGCCTAACTTGAAATAATCTTGCCTCTTTCTTGTAGTCAGGTAAGTTCTCTGCTTGCATAAATACGGAACTAGTGGGTTAGTGAAGTACTCGTCATAGAACCATTATTCTTATTCTTTGGGCTGAAAGATGTTTTACACAACATAGTAATTTCCCTTTGCTTCACCCACTTAGGGTAATAACGAGGTTCCACCAATTCTTGAGCGACAAGTTCATCTGTGGTTATTAATCATGATTGTTTGGGGGCAACCACCAGCACATGATCTGACCAGATAGTTAATACATGGGAGCTGGGAGACTGTGTTTCTCAGGCAGCACAAGACCAAATGAACTTTTGATTAGTCATAGAGCAACAGATTTTACAGACTAGGAAGAGTCATCACCGAGTTTCACTTTTATTTACAATGTCTGTGTAGTGGATTCCTATTTCAGGTCTCAACTTTTTTGGCAGGTTGCCAACACTACAAGGAAGATGGTGGTCGTCTGTAATGAATTTTCAGAAGATAAGGGTACCATTCTGTACCCTTATCAGTGTTATGTAATCATACCACTAAAGGTGGCCGATGGTGTCTGTATGTAGAACTGCTGTATGCACACATCATGTGTGATATCCATGCTGTTGTATTTAAAGCTACCTCAAGTACTGGTTATCTGTGCTGCTCTCTGGCGTGTTCATGCATCTCAGTTTCCTTTGACTTTGAAATTTAGGGCCAAATGTTTTCCAGCACAATTGTCTAATGCCAAGGATCAGTTCTGATGCAAGCATTTCCACTCAACGTTCCTCTCATGCTGCAGGGAGGATGGAGTGTAGGACAGGGTGCTACTGCCCCTCTATCCATTGAGTTTGTTTTCCCAAATAACCCCAGTTTCAGTGTTGACTATCTTGCCCTTCGTTTCTCTGCTACCCACTTCTGAGAAACATGGCACCCCAAGTGGAGAGGTGAAGTCACTGTGAGGAAGTGGTTTTGGGCTTGAAGTTACTTTATGAAGTTCCTGGAGAAGACCATGCATTCTCCTCCCTGTATCAGCCTGCTGCCCATGCTTGTCCTGCACAGTAGAGCATGACTTCACTGAGAGCAGCTGAAGACCTCCTCACCTAGTGAGGATATGAAGAGGGTTATGATGAGCCAACTGTCCCCTTGCCCTGGACCTACTGATTTATTTTCTGTCAGAGAAAGTGAAAAGAAGGGTATATTCAGCTTGTAATTTGAATGTGAGAAACCCAAACTCAGAAAAGAAGCCTGCAGAAGGTGGAAGAAAGGATGGGTTGCCATGGAGGAATACAGAGAAACTGTAATATTGAAAATAAAGTGCACCTTCAGCAAGGCTGCTGACAACACCAAGCTGAGTGGTGTGGCCAACATGCTGGAAGGAATGGATACTGTCCAGAGTGACCTGGACAGGTTTGAGAGGTGGGCCTGTGCAAACCTTATTAAGTGTGACAAAGCCAGTTGCTAGGTCCTGCACATGGGCTAGGGCAATCCCAAGCACAAATACAGGCTGGGAGACAAAGGGATTGAGAGCAGCACTGTAGAGGTCTTGGCACTGGTGGATGAAAAGCTGGAGATGAGTCAGCAATATGTGCTTGCAGCCCAGAAAAACAATTACGTCCTGGGACATATCAAAAGGAGGCCAGGAGGTCAAGGGAGGTGATTCTTCCTCTCTACTCCACTCTGGCCAGACTCCACCTGGAGTACTGCATCCAGCTCTGGGGCCCCAAAAGTAAGAAAAACATGGACCTGGTCAAGCAGATCCAGAGGAGTGCCACAAAGATGATCAAGGGGCTGGAGGACCTCTTCTATGAGGATATGAGGACAAGCTGAGTTAGTTGGAGTTGTGCAGTCTGGAGAAGAAAGCAGCCTTTCAGTACCTTACAGGGGCCTACAGGAAAGAAAAGGAGAGACTTTTTTCATGGGGATGTAGTCATAGGATGAGGACTAATGGCTTTAAACTGAAAGCAGGGTGGATTTAGATTAGGTAGATAGAAAGAAGAAATTCTTCAATGTGAGGGTCACGAAGCACTGGAACAGGTTGCTCAGAGGGTTGTGGATGCTCCATCCCTGGAAGTGTTCAAGGCCAGGCTGGATGCGGCTTTGAGCAACCTGGTGTTGTGCAGAGGGGTTGGAACTAGATGACCTTTAAGGCCCCTTCCAACCCAAACCACTCTATGATTCTGTGACTTCCTGTTCTGCTACTGAACACTGTGAAAGTCTCTGAGCTACACTGATCTCAACACAGCAACTAGCAAAATTCTGTGCTGTCTTACTGAGTCCGGAAATCTCATGCAGACACTGCAAGAAGAACCCATCAAATTTACTTTCTAATGAAAAGATTAAAAGCAACAAATTATTGCCCCAGCTCACTAAGATTGCTCTCTTTAGTTCTTCAGATGGACACGCTACAGATTAATACGATTTCCTACACAGTCTTAGTATTTACACAGATCTAGTGCAAGGATGATAAAGATAAGGCTGAACTAGATCACCTGTAATACTGAAAATAAAGAGCTAAGGGGAAAACAAAAGAATGTTTGGAGGTTTTTTAAAAGATTCTATATTAGAAGACCTGAGAAATTCACATTTTTCAGAAACTTCCTTAAAATATGCCACATCTTTTTAAAACTGTTTTGGTTTACAGTACTCTGTAATATGATAATTTCATAAGTACTGGTGGGGTTTTGTCCAGGTTTTCCTTTCAGAAACACATCTGCGTGTATGTTCTGTAATGCCTGCTCTGCTTGTATAAAGAGAAGAGGTACTAGATGGAATGTGGATACTCAATCAGCAGCATCAGACCTGCTGCTGCCTTAGGGCTGATAACCAGAAATCCAAAAAAATGTGCAGAAGTTCTTAAATTCTGTCTAGACTAAATCTGCAGGCATAACAAGAAAACAAAAAAAAATGGTTGCTCTAACTATATCAAATAGCAGCCTACTTCATGTTTATGTTCTAGTAAGGGATGAGTTCTATCAAAATTTAGATAAATTACCTCCTTTGAAGAAGGAAGTAAATACAGACCTGTAGACAGCTTGAAAAATGAAAATACAATATCTTATGCACAGGGTAATCTATCCCATATCAGTGGAGATATTCTGGATTTATACTACCATTTTTCAGTTCCGAATCAGGCTCAAGACAGTGCAGTGATAAAAGGCACATAAATAACTATAGATTAAGTAGTATGAACTGGAATATTTTTCAGCAGTCTAGCTATTAAGTGACAGTGTTATACATATTTTTATTTTAGCATAAAAGTGCTCTCCACATAAGAGAGCCAAATCTTAGAACCTTTGGGTGCAGGAAATCCAAGGATGTTATTAAGAGGAGTAATGAGTCATTTTTTGCTACATAACTAAACTCATGGCATCACAGCAACAAACACTACCACCACCGTCTTTCTTTTGCAGCGACCTTTCCTGATGTCAACATCACTGCTGCTGAACAGACAGATGGCCAATAAGGATATAAATGTATGTCCTCTTTACATCAACCATATTATCTTTTATAATACATTAGGACAGATCCTCTGTGGGTTTAAGTCAGGGCATTTCCCTCGAGACTGCATCAGCTTCAGAAAAACACAGCCTCCTTCAGTGACTAAGGGTCTGGCCACAGCATGTTACCCTACAGCTGCACGGGAAGTGGAGACAAACAGCCTGCTCATTAAATAAGTGTCCAGTATTGACGCTCCTTGTGTTTTCGAAACCCTCCCTCGAAATTAAGGCTTTTTTTTCTCACTTCATCCACGTAAAAGACAATGATAATCAGATCTTCCTAGTAATTAAAAGTAATCCAATATGATACTTTATATTACAAACTATTTTGACTTTTTATTTTACAGGGAATATATATGTGTGTTTGTTCTTGCTTTGGCTACCTTCAGGGAAAAAAAAATCAATAGAAAGAAGTACAGAACAAACTTAAGCCCATAAAAACTTGTCAGATCTTTACAGGCTTCCAGATGCACTTTCTTAACAGAAATAATAGAAGCTTACATCAATTGTGTCATATCTGTGAGACATCATACTGCTTCCTGAATTAAGCCAATTTAAAATGTATTGAACCCTCTTTTGTTGGTGTCATATTTAGGTCTCTTTCCTCCAGAATAGTCCTGTAGCTTCCTGGGAATAATTTTCCTTTGGTTCATTTCTATTCCCATACTAACCACAGAAGTAAGCCATGCTATTTTCTGTTAAGGGAGCTACTTGGATCTGTCTAATACTGTCTTCTTTACATGCAATACAATTTCAGTTATTCCAGGCTCACTCTTTTAATCTCCCTGCCCAATGAACTGTATATGTTTCCCTCTTCCATAGTCTGTTGATTCATCAAGATCTTGATTAACCATATCTATCGCATGATAGCCATGTTGCACATAAAGAAGAGACTAATATGTTTTTATCTTCATTTTGGGAGGTATTACATCAATATTTACAGCTGCAAACTAATACTGTAATCTTTTCTCTCACTATTAAATGATACTGATACTGACTTGATGAAAACTTTAATTCTTAAATAACTACTCTTTTCTCTGTCCAGCACAGACAAAAAGCCACAGCAGGAAGAGGGTATCTGCAGTGCCCTGCCTCCTCTGATCTCCCCAGATGCTCTGGCTTTCAGGCTGTGTCTCACAGCCATGCTGTGAGCACCACTTGCTGCCAGAGCTCAGAAACCCACACCAGACAACTCACAGCTGGTAAGCAAATACACCACGTGACAGTAAACTGCTCTGCAGTCAGGCCCCTAACCTTGAAGCAATTGTGATAGCACAGGCATCTGAACTCCACTGGAAGATCTGTCACCTTCAAGTGCAAAAGACTTGGTGTCACTTATGGCTGTGACAATCCTTCCAGATGTGTTCAGCTGCTGGTTATAGTTACATGCTGTAACCACTTTTGCTATTTGCAAACCCGTTGTTCATGAACTCTAGAAAAAACAAAAAGCAAAATCATTTTGTGGGTGGGAAATGTCCAATTTTCTTCTTATGAAAAACTATTTCAAACAAAAAATGAGACTCAAAAATGCAGTCATGCACAGGGGGCTTGGGCTTAGGTACTCCATTTCTATTTAAACACTTAACGAATACCTAGCCACAACACATGCTTTTAAATTCCCTGCCCATGTTATACGCGCACAAGACAGTTTTTATGCCATGCAGGGCACTTAGAAATAAAATGCAAACAGATCTGTCCATTAGCTGCAGAAATCAAATGCTACAGTGCAGGCTTCTGAAAACTGTAGGGGATCATTAGGGGATTATTTATTTGTTTATTTGCCGGTGTGACACACTGTCTGAGAACTAAATTGACATTGCTCCAATTTAGTGGGTGAAAGGAGTAAAAACGCTTTCATTCTTCCCGTACCACATAACAAAAAGGGCAGCAGTAGACTGGAGAAAAATGAGTTCCTCCCATTCCCACAGAAGCCAGCCACTGCCAGGGACAGATGGCAAACAGAGTGGAGGAGGGAAAATTAAATAGGCTAGAGATAGGAGCTTTAACAGAACAAGGGAGGGGGCAGGAGATAAGACTAATGTCTCCAGTCCGATCTCCACCCAGGGTGATGCTGTTCCTCCTGTCCAGCTCAGCTTAGACTGGAGCTTCACAATCCAGCCCTACAGGACTGCTCTCTTGTCTTAGATTTGATGGGTCAGTCAGGCTCAGCCTTGGAAGACATTGGAAAGAATCAAAAGGTTGGAAAAATCTGAGGAAACAACCCCCAGGAAATGCTTAGCACAGGAAGGGAAAATCCACATGGATAATCAGCAAAATTGAAGGAGAGCGTCAGGCAACTGGGACGTGTGCCTTTTTAGAAGTGGTTCTCCTAAACAAAGGCACCGAAACCTTCCACTCATTCCTAAGAAACTACTCCCGGTGATAGTAGCTGCTACTTCCGTGGAACTGGGCAGAGAAAGGATAGGCAAAAACAGGATACCACAGCTAAACTTTTTCCCTTTGAACTGAAGGAGTCACTAAGGAGAAAGGCCTTTCTACCAGCAGTGGCTGTATTTTGACTCCGTTACTTCCCGGAACAAGGGAGAACCATGACTTTGACTAGACATGGACTCTTGCAAATTTTGCTGTGCTTGTAGGGTATTAAGTGTGTGAGATGTCCTTGACCTCATCCACATGATCCAGCTCTCCATTTCTTCCCTTGGAAGTCTATGTAGCTCTGTAACTACTGTTTGGTAAACATGGACATATTCCCACTTGGTGGATAACTTTGTGACTGAATGACATGATCTTCAGTGCAATGAGTTAATCTACTAAATAGTGAGAGCCGTCATTTCAGCTGTCAAAATAGTGGATGCAAATATGCTTAATTAATCAAGTCCATGGTCAATGCATAATCAAGGTAATTGCATACCCAGCGTGAATCACTAGGAGGAAAAAAATTATTAGTGAAGGCTGCATTGCAAGAAAATGGTACTAGCGTTCACAACATCGTAATATGGCTTTATCACCCAGAGAGTCAGAAAATTCTTGGTGAGAGACAAGGGCAAGAGAGTTTAGCGCAGCCTTGTCTATAAACAAAGAAACTGTACAAATACAGAGGATAAAAGAAAAAAGGAAAGAAACTAACAGAAAAGATAAAATCCACTTTGTTTGAAAAATCTTCGTTCGCAAAGCCAAGCCATGATGATGATACATTGATACAGCCCTGAAATGGGTTTATCATAACTGCAAAGAGCACCATTTGAGAGGCACGTTCAAAAAGAGGATGCATCTTGAGAGACAGAGGAAACAAGTTCCAGATGGGGAAGGACCAGCACAGAGCAAACTCCAGGGGGCAAATCTAGAGACAAGTCTGTAAGTGTGCAGGGTATGTAAGGTCAGAGGACATGGTACAAGACTAGGGAGAGTACTAAAGACAGGAAGGCAAAGACAAAGGTAAAGGAACCAGCTCAGAACTACAGTTTCCTTGAAAAGCTATAAGAACTCTGAATAGCTCAATTTTTAAAGGAAACAGTTGGGGTGACCATAAAGTCTGAGTATGAAAATTATTTGAGGTGTGGACTTAATACATATTTTAGCAAAGGAAAGGACTAAATGCAGTGCAGTGAATTAATATTTCCCTCACTTGCCAGGAATCATTTTGTTTGAAGTGACTTTTTTCTGCTTGCTGAGGACATCAGCATCCAGTTGTTTACCTGAGATTGATCTACATAGGAAGAGAGAGGAGCATGTTAGGGACAGGAGAGAGGACATTAACCACCCAAGAGAGGGACATTTTGGTACAGCAAAAGGATTAATGCCAGTCTACACTGTAATACTCAAGTAGAGATGGTACAGACTCTTCATGGTAGCCTTTTCTAACATCCTTCCTGCCTTGACCTAGCAACAGCATTCTGTATACACCACTTTCTGGGCTACCTTTTCACTGTTCCTCTCTCCTGGGTAAGGAAGCATGAGACAGCTGTGCTGCTGCAGGAACAAACTGGAGACCCACTTGTTACTCATGGCTGAGTCTCAGCTCTGCTGCTCCCTGGCCTGGAGAGGAGGGAAAGGATTTTTCTTTTTTTGTAATGAAGTACACCTTGTGTGTTTGTTTACCCAGCTTGTTCATGTACATTGCAAAGCTTCAGCTCCTGGAGTTATGCAATCGAGAAGAATTAAGGATTTATTTTTGAACATTGAAATTGAAGAAGAAAGTGTTCTGCATAAATCCTAAAAAAATGCAACAGCGAAAGACAATCAGTAAGAAGCAAACTGATTCTTCTGGGCATTTTTACATGATTTTCATGCCAATAATATTATTTATGAACATTCATAGTACCCCTGGCTCCCCAGCTTCACTTTGAGGACAGCCATTCAGGGGAGTCAGGAGAAACCTCTCCAGTCCTGTTTATACTTTCTCACAGCCCAGTTATGGCTGTGGCAGACTTGCCTGATATTATAACGATAAGCATTATGATGTTTTACATTGGAACCAGAAAATACGTACTTCAAGGGCTTTAGCCTGGTAAAAATCATATAATCATTTGGGTTGAAATGGACCTGTGAAGGTCATCTAGCCCAACTCCACTGCAGTGAGAAGGGACATCTTCAACTAGATCAGGTTGATCAAATCCCCATCCAACCTGACTTGGAATGTTTCCAGGGATGGGGCATCTAATACCTCTCTGGGCACCACCAGAGAGGTTTCACCACCCTCTTTGTAAAGAAGTTCTTCCTTATATCTAAATCTACTCTTTTTCAGTTTAAAACCATTACACTTAGTCCTATCGGTACAGGTCCTAGTGAAAAATAGAACTCTTTGAACAGGACATCCATATATGAACTTACATTCCGGAGGTTACTCCATTTTTTTATTGTAGGAGAAGAGGTACCATAATAGAAAACACACATACATCTTTGAATCCTGGGGCAGAAGTGAGGTGTTGTACCAGTGTTGGGTTCTCCAACTTGTATTTCTCAATACATCTTAGTGCTTACCAGCAATTACGGCTTCACAAGGAGATATTTCACAAGGAGATGCTATCAGAAAATCACTGAAAGAGAACAAGCAATAAAGAAAGGGGATGTCCAAGTGCTGTACTGAGCTCGTGCAAGGGAGTCCCATGAGCTGGAATGCTCTCTTTGGCACCCGTACAGCCGGATACGGCTGCATTCACACTGCTTTTGCTCACAGGGCAAGATGACAGCAAAGTCCTGAAAAATGAACCTTCTCCCATTCCCTGAGAAAATGAGAAACTAACTTCGGGTATCTGCAGCAACTGTAAATTCCATTTGCTTTTTCACTGTGTTCCAGGATAATGGTCTTATTTTCTACTTGGCTACCAGCATCAACCAGCTACTAATAAACAAATCAAAACGAGGTCTAGACTTGTGAGTTTGTGCTGTGGTAGTGCAAAGCTTGCAAACTAGCACCGGGAGGAAAAGGCACACAATCCCAGGGGAAATCAGTTCTCCTGTGCACCAGATAGTCAGTTTTGGCTTCTTGGTTTAGCAGACAGTGAAGCACAGCAGAGCGTAACATTTGGGGACAGACTGTGCTTTCCTATCAGCATGCTCAGGTTTATCAGTCAGGGAGCTAAAAATGAGGAATGAGCAGAAGCCCATGCTGTTTGTGAGGTGGCCTAAGCCTGGTGCAGATCCCAGCACAGCACAGTTAGAGGGACACAGGAGCAGACTGGAAAGCCGAGTTTGATGGCAGTGAGTTTAAACATAGCACAGTTCTGGCTGCCAGTCATTCCCAACCTTGTCTTGCTGCTTTTGCTCATTCAGGCACGTCCTTAGTGTGTACAGTTGAAACAAGTGATACTCCAGATGAAAACCATCATGTAAGGTTAAATTCCAAATCTTTAGCTACAAAACTGGAGCAGGATGAGACCGACATATCATATCAGACATGAGAGCTGAGCTTCAAAGCTTAGCAAAATTAGTATCACCTCTGGATCCAGCACAAAAGGGCAGAGTTCGTCTGGAGCATGAGTTCTTTTCACCTCAAGAAAACCTGCAGAAAATCAGACTCAGTGCAGGGAAGTGATGGTCTTGAAGAAAGAGTTGAAATGCGTTAGACACGAATGCTCTGAGACAGGTGAGTGATGCAGCTGCAACTGCAGCGGCCTGGAACATGCTTCAGAGCAGCAGAAGCTCCTAGTACTTTCTTGATAAGTATTTAGAAAAAAAATGGTAAACTAGAGTGAGTGTTTTAAGCTACCTCTCCTGGACATTGGTGAAAGTCCTATACCTTGGTTCATTAAATGTTACAGTGAAATCGTCAAAACTGTTTTGATTCTTGTTTGCACTGTGGTAGAAATCAGGATATCTTTATGCTTAACACTGCACATATGTATAGTTTGCTTCTGTTTCTATTCTGAAAGTCAAGTAGATGACTTAGCATAGGAGAAACGTTTCCTGCAGTCTCTAATTTAAAGACTCCTATCTACCCCGAGAAAATATCAGTTTTGATAAAATATTTCTATTTTCCAAGACAACATTTTGAAGTTTTCTTTCAAAATGTCAGAGCTTAGTTTCAAGTCATTATTTTAATGCAGATTGTCATTTAAATATCACTGTGCAAGGAAATATGAATTTAAAGAAGAGTATTTAAGTCTGAAGTAGCATTTCTGGAGGAGGGTTGGTAGCAACTAGATGGAAATGCATACTCTTCAAATGACAGATTTATCAGCGGCAGTCTAAAATTTGATGGTATTGTTGGAAACCTTGGAAAACTTTCAAGCATCAAAATCACATTACTCATTTGTCTTAATTTTCTTTAAAGCAACAAGGACATTTCCAGAGAGAAAATGAGAATCTTTCTCTGATCTTCGGTTTTACAGAAATCTGCTAAAGAGTGAACTGTAAGGCTATTTTACAGCTCAAAACCCCATATATATTGTTTCTGTAACATACAATGATTAGATTTCACATTAAAATTTGTGTCCTTATTATTTCCTTTTTCCCTTCTAACATTTCTATAACACAACATTAAGTTAATAACAATTTATCCAATATAGCAGACAAACAAGTTTAGATAAAGCAAGTGAGAAGTCTGCTATCAGCACTGATAAGGACAAGGTGCAGCCTCAGGTTCATTTATATTTTTACCTAACCAGTGTGGTTGGGTGGAGTGTTTGAATACCTACTGATTCACCAGCTGATGATGCGGCATATGCAGCTTCCACTATTTTTTTAGATTCAGGCCATCAAACTGTGAATTCACCAGTGAAAAGCAACTAATGTAGTGACTGGATTTAAATCACTAGAAGATCTTGTGTATTTTCTTGTTAGGAATTAATTAGAAAAGCAAGCCTACAAATATGATCTATTTCTGTATTTTATTGGAGCGTTTATATTATTGTTTTCTGTTTCTCTGTCTTACATCCCCTTCCCCAGATATGAACTCTTTTCTTTGTTGCTTTTCATGCCATGTAAGTCTCATCTTTCTCATACCATTGATTGCAGTTTCTTTTGTTATTGCACTGTGTTTTATATACTAGATTCTCCAATTCCCGCATACAGTAGGTGAGACAGAGATAAAAGAGTCAATCCTATACAGAGAGAAACTTTTTCATTGAGTGCAAAGGGCCATGAAGCTGTGGGTGGTGTAATTGTATAAATAATTTAAAAAGCGAAGAAAATAGACATGGAATGCAATTGCTGAATATACACTTTCTGTCACAGATGGTTAATATTTTTCTTCAAGGGAATGAAGTTAGTTTCATTCTACCCCCAAGCTGTTAAAAACACACACACACAACCCCTCCAGTGTATGATAGCAATAAAGGATGGAAGTTCTTTCCTCCACTAGCTCCAGCTGACCCGCCCTATCTTCGGTCAGTGTCTTTGTCAGTGCATTATTGTTTTGTTCTCTGATTTTCTAGTCATTTAAATACACTAAGCCAACAGGTAATTTCAGTACTGGAAAATGTAAGTGAAAAGCAGCATCAATACGTGGGGAAACATCTGCTCTCTCTCCTCTCCCTGCTTCTCTCTGAAAGGTACAGAAGATGAGCCTGGGGCTGCATCCCTATACAAAAAGGGTCCTGCTGTCCTGTACGCAGATGCTGGGAGGCTGAGTTTGTTGCTGTGTGCTTTAATTCTGAGCCACAAAGGAAAACCTGCATGTAAAGCCCAGCATACAGAAAGGGAAGTTTCTTTCACAAACCAGAGGTCCTGGTGGGGTTTTGACACAAGAGAGATTGATATGGGTCTTTGCTTGCAGAGACACTGCACGGCCATGCTATTCCAGGACAACCCCACCCCTCTCCTCTCTCCTGCACAGAATTGTTCACACACAGACCCTCCTGAGTCAAGCTAAAGCAAATTTCCCTGTGGATACTTGTTTTTGTGTCTAGGATAGGCTTGTTGCACACAAGTAGCTGAGGCAATCCTCATTTACTGGGACAGCGGACACAGCTGGTTTAAAGCAAAGCAGTCCTAAGTGCATTTCACTGCACTGGTTTAAGATCACACTGCGAAGATGGTTCGTCTGCTCAGGAAGGTCACTGCCTGGTGAGGGAATTGCAGTATCTTGGTTATCTCATGTTAATTTCCCTGCAGTTGCTCATCTCATTTACTCCCTGTGGAGGAGATAGAGCACATTGATGGGTTATCACCTCTGCACCACAATGCAACCTCACAGAGCAGAGAAACCCCCCGTGGCACCCAGCTGGATGTGCTGCCATCCTCATCAGATGACGTCTCACAACCACTCTGCACATCACCTCCCAACCTAGGCCCCTTGGGTAGCTAGTCCAGCTTTGGGAGAAACAGGAGGAGCATGGGATCTACTAGACTCATTCTCATGTAGAAAGTGAATCATCAAATAAGAAGAGGAATTTAGGAGCTTTGTTATGAAGAATGATGCCTCTGAGGTCTTCCATCTCAAACTTCCGATCAGAGTTAGAGAAAAAACAAGACGACTCCTAAACACATCTCCTTTGTAGCTTATGTAGCACTGTTGTAGAGGCAAGAGAGATTTTTGTGGGGTATGGTGGAACTCTGTTGTTAAATATAGTCATTATATTACATTCCTGCACATCCCATGGATCAATAGCCTTTGCTGAGAAAGGCTCTTCTGAGCAACTCTCCAAAGCTGATTTCTCAGAAATCTCTGGGCAAGCATTACTTGATGATCCTTTCTCCTGTAGCACAAGTCCCTGCTACTGCAGAATGGTTGAAAGCTGTGCTGTATCCAATTACAATGTGGTAAATAGGATAGGCACACATTCTCTCTGTGTCAGAACACTGCATTTTCAGGGGGACTGCTCTTACTGAACAGCTCTTTGCATGACGAGCTCAGTTGTTATGAGATTTGGATTCCATATCTAAGAACTAAGTTTTGTTCTAAGTCTGACTTTCCATGTCCCGCTCCCCTTTCCACTGTTGCCTATAGTTGGTAAAGTGCATAGTGTTGTTCTGTTAAACAGCTCCTGCACACAGTTTGACTTTGCATTCTGCACGTCCATAGGCAATGCCTGATGAGAGAGGGCATTGTGCTGGCAAGAGCTGCCGGTTGGAAAAATACTTCTGATTATGTATAGTGCTATTGTTCAATAGCACTGCTTGATCAGCAAAGCTCTATCCTAACTTCTGCTACAACATTCAAGGGAAACATGCAAGTCAGTGAGGGAACCTGGCAATAAATCCCCAAATGGCTTAAGAGCTGGTGAGAGGCAGAGCCCTGTACAAAATACAAAGTTCACTCCTTTCCAAGGAGAAGATGCACAGGAAGATTTAGAAGAATCCAGAGTTTTAAATTCCCTTTCTGTGAACATCACGCCAAGTGCTGAGAAGGCAATCGCTTAGTGCAGTTCAATACTGATTAAGCATGTAGAAGTCACTCTTCGGGAGTCATGGGGAAAAGACAGCAGATGACCACAGCAATGGGTTGAGGAAGGCATTAGGAGGTCAGAAGAGCAGCAGAGCAGAGAGATAGAGAAGCCATGAGGCAAGATCTAAGCTTTGAACTTATCTCAGGGTAGGGGTGAGGTGTTTAAAATTACTAATTGTGGTGAACAAAAAGGAACCTTTGGAAGACTGGTTAAGCTTAGCAAGGAATAATCACAGGTGGAGGATCCATGCAGGTAAAACAAGAACTCACTGAAATTTCTTGTCCCCAAACCAGTAGTTACCCATTCATCAGACCTTCATTCATCCTCCAAGACTATCTGGTTCAACACATATTAAAGCATTACAATCCCACCCTGAGAGCCCTCTATACCAGAGTCATGAGATTAATCCAGCAGTGCAGCTTCCATTGAAAGTAAGTTGCTAGCCTTTGCCATAAAAAGGAAAGCTTGTAAAAATGAATGAAGGTAACCGATACGGACAGCTAGAAACTGCAGTAATGAAGCACATGAGCTACCCTTGTATTTCAGTGACAGCCCTTATTTCAGCCCACTGCATGCAGAGGAAAAATCATCTTGGGTTGTTGTAGGATAGGATAGAGGTTCATAGGACAGTGAGAGGTCTCTTGTATCATTCTTCCTGGGTTTTGGAGGCAACAATGGAGGCAACTGTAATCATAGCAACCTTCCTTGGGTTCAAGGAGGGACTGGCTACCAAGAGCCTTGTCAGCCTCCGAGATGATAGACACAAAGTCAATCCTTTGAAAGAAAGGGAATTGTTATAACATGTTATATTGTGTTTAGAAGAGCCTTTCTACTCACTCTCACATGGCTGCAAAAGAAAACTCCTTCAGATCAGTTTCAACATTAAGCTGTTGGTGAAGCTTTGACTATGTTCACAGAGCTGCTTTATGCGCAGTGTCTACCTGCAATGTCACTAGAATATGGTGGACACACCCTTAGGCTGCATTACAGTACTGACAATCCCCAGCTCTTAGACTGACATCAGTGGAGCTGAAAGTGTTTTACTAGGAAGGGATTACACCCGCATAGCTGGTGAGAAAACAGAGTTATAGAGGAGTGACTTTCTGAAGGCTAGACAGCCATGCAGGGACAGAACTACTCAATAGAGTCCACACCTCTGCGGTCTTCTAGGTCTGGATGGTGCCTCTGCCCCACCAGTGCCACAGGAGTGGTTCTAGGCATCGCAAAGGCCACTTCTGGATCTTTCTTATGTTGCAGTGTGTTCCCCACCTTCAGCACAGACGAACTCAAGGCAAAATGCACACTGAAAAATATGAATATAAGAATTTGGGTTAATACAAGCATTTGGCTGTAGATTGGTGGAAGGGTTCTACTGCCTGAAGAGTCACCACAAGAGTGCTTCAGTTCAGTATTCTGATCTTATGGCTGTTCCTTTTTCTGTTTTGTTACCCCTTTAAAACTCACTGTGTAACTATTTTGATAATAAGCGCTCCAATCTGCTTTTCAGCAAAGACAGCAAAGGCTAGACAAGACCATTATGTGTTAAAAAAAAGCAGCTCAAACTATCTCTGGGTTGTTTTGCTAGCAAGAACGGAGGGAATAAACCATGGAAAAGAAGAATGGATTGGAAAGGGAGTGTGCTGGAGAGTAAGACCTCCATTTACTAGCATCCAGACAGCCATCTGAGTGCTGGCAAGATACTTGAATCGAATTCTTAAGGCTTGTGTGGTACATATGTCCGATTACTATGGTAGGAATAAGCAAGAGGCTGTTTTAACACTTGTGCTTCATCTGTGAAGAAGTCACATCAACACCTATTGTCAAAGCTAGTTATGTTGGATACGTAAATTAATGGTCTGGCTATCCAAAACCACTTCCTTAGATGCCTAAATACAATTTAATTCCATCCATCTCCAGCGGATCATATAATTTATCATACCTGTCCATAGTGGGGTCTCTGGGTAAAAATTGAACTCAAAAACGAAAGGAAGGACCTCATTCAATAGGGGCACAGTTCCTCATTTCTCCTTTTTTTTTTAAATGTAGCAATAGAAATATCTTATTTACTTTGTGGTAGATTATGGATGTGTGACCGCTAGCTACACAGTGCAATGAAAATTAAATCTTCACCCGATGGGCTTAGATGGAACTTGCAGGAAGCTACATAAATAAAATGTATTATTCATTTCTTTCTTGCTTATTTGCTGTTAAGAATATGAGAGTTTGCTGTTGAAGTGTCTTATGATTTTGGAATGCAATAAAAATGAAAACAATGCCCAATATGTCCAACATTTAAAAACAATTCTTTATGTGATAAAACTTTATTTCCTATGGTGCCTTTCATACTAACTATATCCCAATAGGTTTTGCATACTGCAAGGACACAATTAAAAAGATAAATAATAAATAGCAAAGGGAGAGTGCAATTAAAGATATACTGGCATAGGGAAAAACATAATTTACTGTAGGGCAATTGTTTCTCTTACTGCGCTTTGCAAAAGGGTATTGGTGCATAATTATTAATTTAGTGGGGTCCTGTTGGAAGTGGTAAAAACCCTGGCATATTCCATTTTCAAAGGCCGCAATCAGCAGCAGGTTATCAGCTGCTGCAGTGAAGCATATGCTAATGTTCAAAGGGCATCAAATCCAGCCCATGAAAGCTAATGGAAGTCTTTTTCTTTTGCTGTGTATTGGATCAGGCTTAAGTGTACTTATGAAACCAATAATACAGATTTTTTTTTTTCATCTAGATCTCTACATCAAAAGAGTAAAACCCCAAAAGGCCTTTTTCAACAATGACAACAAATCACCAAAGGAAGATGAAAACTCTTTTAACTCTGCAAACTTGATGTCTTCCTAGCACTTCTTACTTAGGTGTCATTTCATGAGACACTTGGAAGAAAATGCTTTTTCAAAATGTAAAATAAATTCTGTGGGGATAAACCCCCCTGTTCTTCTGAAATGCAAAATGCAATAACTGAGGAAGCTGAATAATTGACAGATTACTTCCATCAGGCTTTTTTTCTTTTTCCTCCTGATACAGAAGTTTCAAGCCTTCTACATACAATGGGAAAAGAACAATCTGTTATGGTGGAAAACAACAAAGAAAATATTTGCACAGAGAGAGACCAGAGCATAATAGAATAGAAGAATAGAAACAAATGGTAAAAATCCTTAAACTAACATATTTCAGCCTCAAAATCTACTTTACAAAAGCTTGGGGTAGACTGTTTTCTATCTGACAAAACAGGTATGTTTACAGATACTTTAAAGAAAATTACAGTAATACAGCCTCATTTCTTTTTAATGTGTCATGCTGTTTTCACAAATAATCGGTCATGGCTTATGAACATTTATGAATGTACTAGATTTAAAGAGAAAATATTTAAGGATGAAGCATTTTTAATAAAAAAAGAGAGAGATACTAACTTACAGGAGTGAACTAAACACTTCAAGAAAATGATGGCTAAGAGAATGATTTCCATCTGTGATTATATTCTGATGGTAAAAATGGGAGGAAGAAAAAAGTTCTTTAAAATAAATGGCAATGCTGACATAAAAGAAATGGTTGTATTTGGGAGTATTAGTAATCAGCAAAGGAGTATATATCCAAGTCCTCCAACAGGACTAATCATGGGGCAAGATTAAAGATGCAGCTGGACTGGATCTAGATGAGATGATGTCCCATAGAAGATAAGAACTACTGCCTTGGAACACCCCTTCCCTCCTCTGTCCCACCTTCCTAAAATACTCCTGAACTAACCAGCTTACTTCAAGAGAATCTTCTTTGCATTCCTGTCTCAACCATCTTTCTCAGGCTCATTTCTTCCTTCAGTTCATTTCTTCTGATTTTCTTCTGCTGTTGCAGATTTTGGTCCTTTCTAACTTGAAGGTCAGTATATAAACCACTTCCTCAACTGCTTTATCACTACATGGCAAATCTCCCCTCAACATGCACTGTGCAGCCAAAGTCTCTTGTGCCTCTGCCACCCCAGCCCTGGTAGAGTATCTCGCCTGAGACATGGCTTAAATAGAAGTCTGAAGTCAAAGAACTCCATATTTTGGCAAGGGCTGCTGAGAATGTGCTGAAAATGTGAAACTATTTTCATTCTCCAGAGGAAAGTGATAGGCTCAGAGGAAAAAGGGATCACTAAAAATCTTGTTACCAAAAAGGAAGAAAAGCTTTATAAGTCTTTAGAGAAACTTTGTTAGTCTATTTTATTTTAACACTGCAATAGCCGTAAAAGTTTCTGGGCAGTTATTCTGGATTACCTGGATTTATCTGATTATATGGGTTTTCACAGCCACCCACCCCACAAAAAGGGACTGTGATTTCAGAGAAATACTCACTAGAGAAGACAACCATCGCTCTTCATGTGAACTTTACCAAAGGTGCTGCCAGGCAGGGCTTTGACAACACAGAGGTCTCCCCTCCACTAAAACATGTTACTCTAAATAATTGCTATAATTTTTTCTCAAACTCTAGCTGAGCAGATACTTGGATGCAGAACCATTCCAAAGGATATAATAGTCAAGTCTCTTGATAAGCATCTTCCTAGTAATCTAAATCTGTTTCCAGAAGTCTTCCTTCCCCATGTCTTTATAAACTTGTGCTATGTAGATAACCATGATGGGCCTTAAAACGCATCACCATGTGGCGCAAATGCCGTAACCTTGTTCCTAGGCCTTCATACTGGTTCTGGCAGTCTTTAGCCTAACGTGGAAAGGCATAAACAGTGTCTAAATAAAACTGGACAAATTCCCTGTGGGGAAACCCTTACATTTTTAACAATGAGTGTAATAAGTTATCAGAACAACATGCCTAGGACCGTAGTGGATTTTGCAGTCTTTCACTGACGGCTGGGTATCTTTCTAGAAACTCAGCTACTCTGGACAAACAAACACCCACTCAGCAGCTCTAGAGACCTTTCTGAATACATGCATTAGCAACTGTATGGCCTGCATCTCTGGTCTGTCTTGTAAATGCTGTCACATAAAATGATCTTATGCTTCTTTGCATTTATTAAAAAAAAAAAAAACTTATTAACCTATTTCTTGAGCAGCTTTCCTACTGTAAAAATAACAAAATTAATCTTTTCACTGTAAATGCAGTTTATCAACTTCTAGAGCAGGGGCTCCCAAACTTAGCTACCTCAATACCACAGGAAGGGAATTCCAGGGCACTGTGATAGCTGTAGAGCCAGTAATTGCAATGGCTTTTATCTCATGCATCCAGCACTGTCATCTCTCCTGAAGCAGGAGCAGCTGCTCTTGGCTATGGATAAAATAAAAAGAGACTAAGGCAACTAACTCTCCATATTCTCAGTGGAAGAGCTAATAAGCAGATCCTTCTACCCTAAGCAGAGTAACCCATATGCATGTGAGGATCTCTGTATTAGACCTTATATAGATTTAGTGAGTGAAGAGTTTGAAATTTGAAAGCAAAAGCCTTCCTTACAAAGGCAGTTCCTGAAGAGAAAAAAAAAGCCTCCAAAGACCATTAATAACAAGACAAGATGGGCTCAGAGAACCCTTGTGTTGTGAGAAGTGCAGAATCACATTACAGGTGGAGAAGCACCAGCTCCTAAGCTGGTTTGTTCATTCATGCCACCTGTGGTCCAGTTAGACCTTTACAACTTGCTAGACTTGGATCCTTGAAGAATGTCCGGCTTGTAACAATACATTCCCACCTAACTCCAGATTAATAAATGTGTATTGGAATATTTATCTCACTATGCGCTACTATCTCAAGCATCAGCATACAGACGAATAAAGCATTTCAATTTAGTAAAAACCTTTATTTTAAAGACGATAAATTTTTGTAGCTGAAGTGTCAGTTGAGCAGAATGACTGCAATCCCTGGTTTTGTGAGACATCTAGTGGAAAAAAAATGCTATTGTCACGGATATTCAGTTATGCACACACTTGACACAAGGAGATAGATACTCCTACAAACACAACAACATTAAGCGGAATTGTTGTGAGAAGCACAAGGGTACTGGCACCTGAATGCCTGGGAGAAAAGTCATCTGCTACTCTGAGTGTGTTTCCCAGAGTGCAAACTCAACCTGCTCCTCCATTGCACTCCGGCAGCACAGGTGCAGTCAAAGAGACCCTCACTCTGCTAGCTGTGATCTTGCACATAGTTATGTGCTAAAAGCTGTGGTGATGGTAGAGCAGCCCAGCTAACAACATGGGCTGACAACTTCAGCATGTTAGCAGGGTCTTGTACAGCCCATACTCTGCTCTCAGATCTGCTTCTTTGTTCCCTTTGCTACTTCTCCTGGCTGTAAAGATCTAAGTAAGCCATAGCAGGTCACACTATAGATTTACACAGTTCAGCATTCCTCTCCAGAAACAGCCCCTCAAGAGTTACAGGCCTTCCCAGAGTACATTCCCGGCCTCCACCAGTTTCTGTCTCAGAAACTCCTCTGCCAGAAATTTTACCTTTGTATCAAACAGCATTTTGTTCCATTCACTTCATTCATGGATTAAAATCCATGCTAACCTTTGGCATTCACAAAACTATGCCCGTATTTTCCACACTTCAGTGTCTATCATGAAACACCTCCTTTTGAATTCAAGTATGGCACTACCTTGTTTCATTTAATGCCTCCCAGTTCTGGTATTATTATGAAAAAGAGTGACTCTCTTTCAATAGTTCTTTGTATCGCTCATGGTTTTATAGCCATCTCTGCAGTCCCCCCTGTGTAATGTACCTTACTTGCAGGCAACAGAATTCTTGCCTATTTAGTTGATCCTTGAACAGATGTTGTTGCAAATCTTTTTTTAGTTTGCTACATCCTCCCAGCAACAGCAGTTCTGAGCTAGAAACAGTGGTCAGGGTACACTGACACCACAAATTTCTGTAGTAGCATAATGGTATTTCCTTTTTTGCTTAGTTTTTCTTTCCTAGTAACTTTTCATTTTCAATGTCTAACTGCCCCTGCAAAGTGAGCTGATACTTTCACAGAAATATGTTTTGAACCTCCTTCCCAGGAGTGCTGAATCTATCGCTGTGCCTGTTTTTTACTGCAAATGCATTGTTTCATGTTTGGCAGCACTGGGTTTCACTAGGTATTGTATACTCCATCCTACCAACAGCATGAGATCTTTCTGCAAGGCAAGTAAACCTTCATAGCTGTTTCCCAGGATTGCTACCCTGAGTAATTTATTATCATGTGCAAAATTTGACATCGCCTTCTCACTCGCTTTTCTAGATCACTTATGAATACGCCGATTAGTACAGGTCACAGAACAGATCCCCAGACAACTGAAAAAACCTGACTTTTATTCCTGCTCCTTATTTCTACCCGTAACCAGTTATTAAACCATGAAGGTCCTTTAATCTCATTCTGTCATACATTGGGGTTTTTTCTGACACTTCAAGAAATCTTGTCAAAAATTTTCCGGAGATGAGCATGTGCTCGTATAACCAAAGGCTTCTTCAAAGTGTTCCAACACATTCCTGAGGTACTATTTTCTTTCTGTAAAGTCACATGCACCCTTCTGTACTATGGCATGTAAAATCCATGTCTCTATCAGATGTTATTTTTTAACCCAGCTTCTATCAACTTTTCCAATAAGACTTACTAAGACTCACTTTTCTGTTGTTGCTTTGTTCCTGTGCTGTGCTGCTAACACGCTTCCCAAATGCCAGATTCGCATATCCCATGAAGCATTGTCAATTACTCATCTTCCAAGCACATGTAAGTGTAAGCTTCACGTCCATTACACTAAAATGAGTTTGACATGAACATGAGAGACATAATGAAGATGAAAATGTCCTGCCTCTATAGCATCATTCTTGTGAAGAAAAAATAACATAAGGCCATTTTGCAGTGGTGCTGTTGAAGCCTGGACTGAGCTCCCCTGCGCTCTCTGTTCTGTCACATGCTGTCATATCATCCCTTATTCCCAGTGGCTGATCCAGACAAAGAGCAAACCCACCCTTGGGGGATGTAACAATCAAGAATAGAGGGCCAACAACAACAAGCTTCTACAACCCTGAGACTAGGCCACATTAAAGATGGATATTCTGTCTGAATGCATATTTGATATTTCTGGTCCTTGTCTCTTAGAAATAATTTACTAATAAATCAATGAGCACCAGACACAATCCCAGATCAGGACAGTAGCCCTTTCCCCTGATTTCACTGAGCTCATAAATATAAACAGAGACAAGTGAGAGCAAGGTAAAATGAGAGAGACCTGTTTCTGTTCTTGACCTTGCACAATTCTCCTTTCAGTTTTGTACATCCCAGTTCTCCTATTCCTAAGTCACTCTTCAAACACAATTCTTTTAGAACTGGCTCAAACTTCACTTCTGCAAAATTTCTCAAGTTCCCCAGGGTAACCTCTGTGTTGGGATCCTCACCTGAATGAATGAAACAACTAATAATTGCGAATAGAGCCATTAATTTTGCGTGTACTGTTGAGTCAGGTAATTGAAGGCAAGTAATTTATTTCTTATATGAACAATGTGTCCTGCAAAGACCTTCTTTCCCCCCTTAAAAATACAATCATTGAACAATCATTGAGATTAGCTCATTTTAAATTACCACTGTACTACCAAGGTTCACCAACAAACACTGACATGTTAAGGTTAAGAAAGAGCACAGCCTGAAAGATCAGCTTTGTATTATGCTTGGAAGGTTAACAACATGTGGCTTTGATGGACTGCCAGAGAAGTTCTGAGGTGGTTAACAGAGGCTGCCCTGCCTCCAGTTGTGAAAAATATTAATTTACAGACAGCTAGCAGAAGAAGAAGAGAAGAAAGCATTTTACATTTGTCTTCTTGCCACTAGTCATTAAAAAAAAAAATTGAGAGATGTATTCAAGTAGTTAATGGAGCACTGCTGTAATAAGAAGAGGCATAAGAGGGTTTTTTAATGCTATAAGTTATCCACGCTACTGCTAGAGAAGGGGAATTCAGAACATGCCCTCATACATCAAATCTTTTGCTATGTTGTTTATGAGCAGCAATTTGAGATCAGGATTGGATTTGCAGAGGTATGTGAATTGTAAACAGTTTTGCAGAAATGGCAAACAAGATTCCAGCCTGCTCGATGTAGGCTTGGAGAGGTTTGTGAGTCATTATTGTTCTTTAAACTTAATTACCAGGTACAGTTAAATCCTAAGGCAGATTTCTACCTTACATCATGCAAGGAAGGCTGAATTTGATATTCTGAAGGCATGTCAGTCAGTTGCTGGGAATATCACATGCATGGTCAGCATCAGATATGCTCACTTCTGCTATTTCAACACTGCTAAAGGAATCTCTCTAACATTTTATATTCAGCCCTGAGATGAATTCAAATAGCTATGGCCAGGTTCTTACTGAGAGCCCTGTGCAGAAGAAACCCCTCTCTACTAAAGCTTTAGGAAGAATGGAAAACAAGAGCTTTCTTATAATGCTTTGGAAGAAACTGAAATGGTTTCATGCACTACTACAGTACCAAAACTTGCTCTGAAGAAGCAACAAGACCCATCTGTACAACAGGATCACCTCCATCACAGCAAGTGCTGGAGTTCAGACTTGCAGTTCACTGAAAGACCCCCAAGGAAAGCAGGCCTGTTGCCCGTGGTTTTAAGTGAGAGGTTTGCAAGTGAGAGGTTCCACCTCTCAGAAAAGGCTGAAAACCCACATTAACGTATTACCAGGAACAAAAATTTAGATTGGGGTTAACATTTTCCATGTTTGGTATCCCAAGTTTTGGCTAAAAACAACCTTGCAGCAATTTCTAAAGATACAAGCTGCCTCAGAAATCCAAATCAGTATTCAGAATTGGGGTTGCACCGAGTACAGCCTTCACCAGCGGCATTGTCAGCACTTCCCGGCTCTGCAGAACCTACACAAGTGTGCTATGGCAAGAATACTCAGTCAATAAACGGGGATTTGTAAGTTTAAAATAGTGACAGCAGAAATAGCAGGCTAGCATCACGTAAACCTTTTTGCACTTTAAATTCTGATGTCAGACACTTGGCCGTTGCCCCAGCCAACATTTTTTCAAGCCACTTACATAACGGCGGGTAACTGCCGGACTTACCAAAGCAATGGAAAATGAGCTTGGCAACCGAAAATTGTTATGGCGTGGAAGTAAGGAGAGGCTCGTAAGCTGCTCTGCGCCCACGCAGCT
>NW_010391447.1:7040-15685 GCF_000710305.1 Buceros rhinoceros silvestris | reverse complement strand
ATATTTTTATTTATATATACATTTTTTTAAAAAGCTATTTTAACTGCACTCCTCCGGTTGTTATTCTTATTTGTACCATGGCAGGAAGAGGTCACTAAAGCATATAATTTGCACTGCTCCGAGTGGACACCAAAAGGTGTAATTTTTTTGTGCTCCAAATAGACATCCATTTGACTAAATGCGTGTTCCTGTGCCGTGAACAGGCTGCTGTTCCCAATTCTGAATATTTGGACCAGTTTTTTTAAGGCTGTTTTTTGATGCTTGGAAGTGAAGGTCCTTGTTATCCAGATTTTCTACAGAAGTAGATCCAGTAGGTAGAAGTAATTCCCATTGGAGGCAATACGGTTTCTTCCTTGAGCTCTCCTCTTTTGAAACCCCTGCAAGGCAATTAAGACCTTCTGAAAATGTGTTGCAGCAGCTTTCATCCAGTGTCCCTAGAATTGATTTTTTTATATCTAAGCAGGACATAACTTACTTTGGATCCAACCATGGCTGAGGACCCACGGGTCGGTTATACTCAAAATTCCTGAAATGTCTGGAGTGCAGAGCTGGAGATCAGGCTCGGTACCGCAGACAGTTTGGTTTTGTTTTTTAGCTGTGTTTTAAACCAACCAAGCACTAGGGATTGTTTGAAGAATATCCTACAGAATGAAACAATTCACTTCTGCCCCAACTAATTCGTTCCTATGCCCAAATGGACAACACAGAAAAGTGCAGATTGTAGATTGTATTTGCCTGATAGAGGGGTAAGGGAGGTTTCAGTCAACAGTTACAATTCGTTGAAAATAGTAACGATTTTCCAGTTTGAATATAAATAGACTCTTCGAGAAACATTTAATCAATACTGGCACAGAGAATGGGATTTGGCCTATGCAGACGGGGCGCCAACCAACTGAAAAATATACTGCCATCCCAAATGGCTATACAGTGTCGTTTCCTTTTCACCAGTGCTTAACTTTTAGGAGTGTAGACTTAGTAAGCATGTTGTAGATTGACCTGGATGTTCCTAGCTCAAACCAGGACACTAAGGAATACTAATCAAAGTTGATGGGCATGTTTTCTGTTCTGGGGGAATAAGCCACTGTCACATATACCAGCACCTGCTTTTGCATAGGAGCCTAATACTTATAGCGCTTGTCCAGTAATTGGGAAATCTGATTTGCAGGCCAGTTCACCTTAAGAGTGCTAGAATTGATGACTTAACTGCTGGTTATGAGGTGATTTGTTTGAGGGATGATACTTTATTTTTTTTGAAGGACATTTTGACCACACACTTGGCTTTCCTCTTCACATGTGTGCTGTAGGTGCAAGGGGATCATAGAAGCATGTAATTTCTGCTGCTCCAGATAGAACCCTTATGTTTTTGTGTCTTTCTCCCTGGGATGACACAGTGTATGTCATGCAGAATGCAAAAAAGCTGTGTCCTACCTGAGTAGAATGCTTGCTGGGAGAGGTGACCCCTGCCTGGAGGCCTGTTTCTGATAACTAAATGCAAAATACACACATTCCAGTGGACAAAGCCTGGAACCTGAGAGTTCACATGGTATCTTCCCTCTGCAATCTTACTGGCCTAGGTCCAAGAAGAGAAAGGGGATTTGTTGTTGCTGTTGCAAGACTCCACAGCCTAGTTGTAGAGCAATGCCTGAGTTGTGGGAAACATAGTTGTGGGAAATCCAAGCAGGAGGACAATAAGAACTTAAAAATTTGGTCTCCCGCTTCAAGAGCAAATGTTCTAGCCATTACATTATTATTTTAAAAATGTAGGGGTCATGATTACTGTTTCCTTCACCTCTTTTTGTTTGCTTTCTTGTTTGCTTTTTGTTGTTGTTGCTTTTAAGAGACTGTCTTGGCTGACATACCTCTTAATTGTTTACTTGTTCAGCAGAAGTTGGTAAGGACTAATTTGGTGAGGGGCATGTTAGACGAGGTCTTCACCTGTTTCCATTGACTTTACAACAGCTTGGATCTAACTTTTATCCACATCATTGACTAAGGCACTTAAGGTACAGACACATTTGCTCCACACTTAAATGCCTGTAAGACGTGGGGCCCCAACTTGCACATTTCTTTGAGAGATCAGCCATCAATTGAACATATCAGCTGTAGTCCTGATGCTGAAATTTTTATATGATATCCTAGTATTTGCACTGTGATCTAGGTCAGTTAGGCAACCTGTAGCCATTTTTTGTCCTTAAAAATATAAAAACATGAGAAAGATCTAGGAAGGCCTGTGGTGGCTGTATAATTATCATTTAAATTTCCACGCTGGTGATAAGCAAGGTATAAATGAGTAGGCAAAGCCCGTTTCAATACCTAGTAGATCTCACTTTGCCACAGCCACTTTTTCCCCAGCGACTTTACCCATTGTTCCTTTTTAAATTTTATCAATGTGGCAAAGGTCCATTTCTCTACAAATATGTACTATTTAGCTTCCTTTCTTAGGGAAACTCCATCCAAGGAATAAGCCTTTGGCTTTTTAAAAAAAGTGTGTAGTCTTTTTGGTTTTAGTGTTATACAAGTGGATTAGATCATCTGTCCACCTCATCTTGTGCAGCTAAAAGCCCAAGAGTGTTACGCGCTTCACAAGTGGATAACGGGACCCAGGGGGACAGCTCTGAGTCCAGAGCTGCTTTGAATTCATATATAGTTCTGGACTTGAGAGATAGGGCAGAAGCGTGATGTTTAATGACAGTCTACCTTATAACCAGCGGAAACTGTTTGCTTTTTAAAATGGGAGAAGAAAATTAGAAACCATTAAAGAGTACAGGGCAGGGTCTAGATTGGGAACAAATCTGAGGAAGGCAAAGGGACTTTTTTTTTTTTCTACACCTCTGCCTTTTTGACAAGTACTACACTGCCATCAGTTTTCTTTCTGATTTTATTCCTTGTCCTCTTTCTGACTTCCATCGTCATCCTTTCAACTGGTTGTTGCCCACACTTGGTAAACATTGTGCTGGTGATATGCTGGGTTTTGATACTTGTTTTTTGGTGTCACCTGCTTTTTCAGTAGCGCTTTGCGTCATGGTAATTCAGTGTGCCCTTGCCTGAGATGACTGTCAGGATAATGAATTTGAAACTAATGTTTTCCTTGAATTTAGGATGAGTTGATGGCAGAATTAGAAGAACTAGAGCAAGAAGAATTGAACAAGGGAATGAGAGATGTCAGACTGCCAAGTGTTCCATCTACATCGCTGCCTTCTCGACCTGGTAAACTGCTTGCTTGCCTTTTTATGTTTCTTGTGATTAAGGCATGCTTTGAGTAGGAGGAGAGGAAAATAGAGCTCCAGATATGTATTGAAATGTGTTTTTAAGTATTAGAGCTTCCTTTTGCTATTTTTCTGTTTTCAGGTGAAATTCTGTGTAGATTTTAGGAGGCAAACTCAGGGAACTTGGCCTTGCATGTCTAATAATGCATCTTCTGCTGAAATGTAGTGAGATCACTGAGGAATGGGGAGACCTTTTTTCTCTTTTTTTGCAATTAAATCCTTAGTCTTTTTTAACCGAAGCCTGATACCGATTCAAAATGTTTGCGTCACAAAGATCCAGCTTTGTAGGGTAGTGGTTTGATACTTGCCACTGGTATTTTAATTAGAAACAAAGGAGGCAGCAGAAAGTACACATTTAAAGAAACACTGTCATTCCTTTGCTTTCTTTCTACAGAACACACTTTTTTCTGGCATTTAGAAGTAGTTGTACTTTTCTGAGGTTCTGCCCCGTTCAGTTCAAATTAAGCCAGAGACAGTAAGCTTTGAACTAATCCTTTTACTATGTCCCTGTTGTCCCCTGTCAGCTGAGAGACTTGCTGTGTACAAATGTTAGTAAAAGAGTATAAATGCTGGCAAGGGAAGCATACACATTGCACAGGTTGCTTGTGGTGCATTTGGCTGCAGAGCAGTTACCTAGACCAGCTAAGCTCAGAGATTCTTACGTGTGTTTTGTCAGACAGCACTTAGAACCCTGAGAAGCAGTTTTTAAATGTTCAGACCGTGATTGCGGCCTCATCTACTTAAGTCAATTGCAGAAGCTAGTAAAAAAAAAAAAAGCGTTTAGGAAAACCCAGTGCAAATTGCAGTCCGTGCGTTTATGGCTTGTTCATACATCCTCTTCCAGGTTCACTTGTGCCAGCTGACATTTTTATTAAACCCAGGCCATCTCATCTGTCTGTGTGACTGCTTCAGGCACAACTAGTTGGTTACATTTATACAGTTTAAGGCCTTGCAAAACTGGCTTATCTTTTACAAAACTGGATGCTTACTGTTGCACAGCAATGGCAAAATAAGAACAACAGGTAATGGTTCTATAATGCGTCTAGTTGGAGATGCACATTACCCTCCGGATTTTAGAGATGAGAAAACAGAGATGGAGCAAGCTGACCTTCCCCAGTCACACGGTGTCCCAGTGGCACTTGCCTCTGGAGTAGGAACTGGGCCCCTCTTCTCCCATGTCCTCCTTCCACCTTAAGTCTCCAAAGGTGGTAGGTGCAGCCCCTCTCAAGAGGGGGCTGCTGGCTGTACAGCTGCCACAGCAGGAGCCAACTGGCTGCTGTAAACATACACACAAGGGTATTGCACCCAGCAACAGGGTTCCGCTGATGTTTGGAGGGATGCAAATCCTGACAGGCACAGCCTACAGATGGAGACAGGCTGAGGGGGGCATGCGGTTTGTAGGATGAAGACTGTTTGGGTGATGTTTTAGTTGAGGGAATGCGAAAGAGGTGAGATAGGAGATTTGGGTGGAAAAAAAGAAAAGAGGGGAAGTGTGTGTGGGATGTGGTACAGAGCTGGGAATTGCTGTTGCTGTAACCACAGCAGTTAACTGACGTCACCTGAGCAAAGATAGGTTCAGGAATTTCTTTCTCCCTTTTAATAAGTGACACCTCCCATTAAAATGGGGTGAGTCTGTTTGGAGACTGGGCCTGCACACGCAGAACCCTTCAGCACTGTTTGGAGAGGTAGCAGGATGCACAGCTGGCCAGGGGTAGGTCACTCACGCCTGTCCGAGAGGTGATGAGAGAACTGGCAGCATTCTTCTGGATGCTTGCTCTCTATGACAGCTTTTAGAGATTAAATGTATTTTCAGTGGAAGTCTTTTAGTAGGAGTTACATCAGACCTATATTGTTGACCTCAGGGTTATACATGAGATAATATATATAAGATAATAGTGGGGGAAAATAGTAGCATCTCTCCTCAGCTTCATCCTGCATTACCTATGTTAGGCTTCCTACTCAGTAAATTGATCTGAGATCTTCAAACTGAAAAGCACTGTGCAAATCCTCACGTTAACAAAGAAAATGTTTCTGTTACATTAGCTGATGGTTGTTATTAATCTCTCTCTCTGCAGCATCGACCAGGAAGAGAGCAGACGATGAGGATGAAATGAAGAAGCTGGCTGCCTGGGCTTCATAAGAGCATGTTTTTTTATACCGCTGACACGAGGGTGCAGCTGTAGCGCTGTTATAGAACTGTACCAATTTAGTGTGATCGCATTTTATACAGGGTGGGGGTTTTTATGGCCGATCTTGGTAGGAATAATGTTACTGCCATATTAGAAAAATTGTTTAGACCCAACCAAACAAAAAAATGTAATAGCTGCCAAAATCTCCAGCATGAAAGTTTTTTCAGCCTTGGCTGGAGAGCTGTTTTGTTACCAGTTTTTAATAGGTAATGTCTTACTATATCTGGGTGGTTTGTAAAACCTGTGTGCCTCACTTACGCACAGAGCTGAATTCACTGTTGAAATGAAAAGGTTAAATAAGTCATCAAGGCCCTATCCTAGAGGGTTATGTGGTTCAGACTATTTGAATATTAGCAGAACAGCTTTATACGTGTCCTGACTTGCAAGTTCCTTTGAGCCCAAGAGCTAGCAGCCATTAATTTGGGCATGGAGATTTAAACACTCTGCCCAGAGCAACTTATGGTGTCCTAGATATTAAGAGGGGACTCTTCTGTGGGTTTTTTGAAGTGGGATAGGCTTTTTGTTTTGTTTTAGCTTTGGCTAGAATATCACACGCACTTCTATAAGTCAACTTGAATCGTATTTTGAATTATTTCCAAGTTAAAGAAGTTGAATTATTTCAGTTGAAGAACTGTTTACAGTGATTGGGGGAAATGAAATGTCCAAGTTCTTAGAGATCCCTGCCAAACAAAACTGATTTCCACTGATTTCCTGTCAGAAATCCAGAAGGGATTTGGTGTTACTGTATTCCCCTTCACCATGTCCTTCTAGAGTGAGTATTTACTTTGTACAATACCCATGCTCAAAGGAAACAGTAACATTTTTTTTAATTACACCACTTCACAATAATTTTAATTTCTGAGTATTTGGATCTTATTCTTACTCAGTTTCTGAACAGAAATAATACCAGTGTATTGTAGTTGAAATGCCTTTTTAAGCCTGGTTTGAAAGCTGATTCTGGATGACTTGCAGAGTTGATGTGCTGTTGTCCAACTGGCTGCTTTGTAGCATAAGGAACAAAGTGCTAAGTGCTAAATTGTTACATATATAAAGAAATCACTGTTCAAATACAAAACGAAAGTTAAACAGGCTGCTTTGCACTAAGACATTTTATTAAGTAAGACTTAAGCTCTGTGCTAGTAGCCTGCTGTCAGTCAAAAGGGAAATAGCAAACCACTGTGGAGTTCCTAGGGATGCGGGAAGCAGAGACACACTGAACTATGTTTCTTGTTTTCAAATTAGTTTAAATTTACTGATGATTGAACCGCTTGGGGAATAGTGGCAGCCTTGGTTTCTCTAGATCTGCAGCAACACAGGACTGATGCCTTCTCCTCTGGGCTTTAGCCTGTGACTTGCGGGGTGTTTAGATTCAATAGGTTACAGTAGGCTTCAGCTTGGGTTTTAGGTTAAGCATAAGCTAATGTGTGTTTCTGGACAAGGTGCGCTCAGAACATTTCAAGTTGAGTTCCATGGATGAAACCCAGAATTTGCAAACCTCGTGGAGAGATTCAGTTTTTCAGGACTTTTTCATTCTCTGTAGTGGAATTGCTTTTGGTTTGCATCCGTATGAAAGGAGGATCAAGCCTTGCCACTTTGGATAAATTTTTTACTGGAAAAAATAAAGTAAGTTAATTGTGTCCCAACATTTGGAGGCACCAGGAAAATTGTCCCTTTCTGAGAGTAGAGAAAACCTGGAACTATTCAACCCTGCCTTAAATACATTTTGAACTTTCAGTAGTAAACGAAACACTAACAAAATGTTACTCAGTTTTAATGCTTGCTGAAATTCAGGATAGGATGCCAGCTGAAAGCCAGCATGTTTAATAAAATAACAAATATTCTGGGTTATTTAGAAACCACTTGCTAATCCTTTTGGATGGAGTCTGATTTTCAAGGTATGCAGACTACGCAAGTCTCTGGATGAGGTCCAGGAAGTATTAGTGTATGCTGGTTGCATCACTGTGCAAGGCTGAGCATGTGGTCATTTCTAAATGTGAGGTCATGCCAACACAGTCACATGCTTAACTTGGAAAAGCTGGCCTTCTGGCATCTGTTCTTGGTTGAATTAGTAGTTTTCCAATACTTGGCGTTTATATAGCACTTAGCATATTTAAAGTGCTCTGCAGTCTAACTAAAATAGATCTCTGAGTGATTTTCAAGCTGCTTTGGAAAATGGACCTGCTGGTCTTGTGCAAGAAATTTCCACACAGGGCAGAAGTACTAGGGAAAGTCTTCTCCTTTACAAGCTAGCATCTGACTGCTGACCTCCAGCAGTATTTTGGCCACGTGTTGGGATGCTTCATGTGTCTTCAGCTTATTGATTTCAGATGAAAATGGTGAAGAAAAAAACCAGGTCATTCAGGTGAGCCTTCTCTAAAAGCTTGTGTGTAGTGTCTGGTGATTCTGGAGGACAGAGTCACATACCAGTTCATAGGCTAGGACATATGTGGTTGGTGAAGCTATTCTCAGAGATACTGTAGTCATGTACACAAAATACAGCGTGGACGTTCAGAACTGGCGTGCTTGTTGCCATGTTTGTTTGGGAGACAGTAGATGACTGGTTTTCTTCAAAAGCAAAGAGGTTCTAGGGATTTAATTCATCTGAGGATGTAGCTCTTTCCTAGGTAAATTGAGACGATGCTGGCACAAAGGACTTTTCCTTTTTCTGAGTATGTCTCTTCATGTCAAGATGGTATTTGTTTCACTTGTAAGTAGACCAGCGTGAATAGTGTCAACATGCTATTGTAAATCTGCTCTCTGTTAACCGGAACACATTTTACAAGAGGACTGTGCTTCCTTTCTGGTTTCTTATTTATTTTGGGAATGTTTTCTTCTCTGAACGGGCTTGGACTCCTTTAATCTGGATAGCTTTAAAAGGGGGAAAAAGTATATCTTAAGAAAAGGTAAAAAGAATTAATATATATATGCTGTAAATATGTTGGTGTCATTTGTGTTACATGATTATATTAAATTTATTTTCTTAACAGGCATACGTGCTCTTCTTACACTATCATTAGGAGACAGTGCTCTTTAGAGGATGTGAGGATATTTTGAAACATTTTTTGATGTGTTAATCTTTCAGCATCAGCTTAGAATTCAAGAATTCTTCAAAGGTGATTTGTTTTAAAAACATCAACCAACCAAAAAACCCCAAATGCCGTGTGTGCTGTGGTGTTAGGGCTGCATTCCT
>NW_010391447.1:1244-6966 GCF_000710305.1 Buceros rhinoceros silvestris | reverse complement strand
CATTCCTGCACACTCAACAGTTGTGTTGCAAGAGATTCTTTTATTTTAATGTACCCCTCACCCCTGAAGATCTCCCCATTGTTTCAGAAATGTGTGTGTTTCACTTTCCAGGCCTTAACTGAAAGGAAGAATGGGTCAGGTCTTTTAAACATGAAAAAAAAAATTACTATAGGCCAGGGTGAGTTGAAATAAAATAATGTATTTTTGCATGCTTCTGATTACAATCTCCTTAAATAAGTCTGTGCATATAGTAATCTTTAACGTACACACACAGATGTATATTTACACGTACGTATGAAGTGCTGGAGCAGTGATGTAAGACTGTCACTCACTATCTGGCGTGGAAAGGGTTCATTTGCTTGGGCAGCTTGTTTTCGCTTCTTTGTAAAGCCTGAAGGCTTCACCACAATGTGGAGGCACTGTTCCCATACGTACACGTGCCTGCTGTGTATACGGTTGTTGGTAGGGAGAGAGGTTGGGGGGGGTGGAAGAAGGTGGGCATGTATGAGGAGTATTTCCAATGAGAAAATACCAGTTTTTCATGATGTAGAGCCTAAATTATTTTAATTATGTTGGTTTTTGAGAAACCTAAGGAGGAAGCTTTAGTCTCAAAAATAACAGCAGTGGCTATCTTAAACATCTTAAGAAATGGCAAATCTATGTCTAATCTTATGTAGCTGTCATAATAAAATAGGTGGGAAGCTGATTGGTCTGAGCTAGTGGTCTTATCCCATGCAGCTACTGTGTCTCAGTACCTCTCACTGGTATGACATCATCAGCTTTCAAAAACATACTGCCTTAGTGGGCAAAGACTATTTTTGGGGTTCAAGCAGAATTTACATGGACGCCCTCCACCCCGAGTTTATTACCCTTTCCACAAAAAATAAGGTGTGCACTTTAGGAGGAGTGTAAGTCTTCAGATACATGTATTTCATTTGCAACTATTTTCAAATGTATTATATGTACTTTTGTGATGGGGTTCCATTTACCTTGGAGACCTTCGTGCAGCTGCTGAACTAACCTAGCTAGGCAGGGCTGCTGACGTGTAGGCATACGCAGCGTTCCTGTATTACCTTATACCTTCCTCTTGCAAATACCCTGTGTGTACGTAGGGTTGTGGCAGTGCCTGGGGCACTGCTGTTTGTGCCAAGCAGCAGTGATGAGCTCTCAGTGGCAGGGCTTGGAGTTTGCAGCCCTCCAGGAGGAGCTCTGGGTTCAGCATACGGCAAGAAGCTCCAACAGGGTCTGAGGTCTGCAGTTCTCACACAGGACCCGATTTCAGTCTTACTGATCATGCTGGAGGGAAAAGGGTCTGCTTGGATGTGCTGCTAAAACAAAAACAAATACAGTGAAAACTGCTGTACAAGTAAAGTGGATTATATTGCTAGTGACCTTCCTGTGGCTGTAATGCAAAGTTTCAGAAGTGAAAGTGGGTAGCAGAGACCACCTCACGCTTTTAGGTTAAAACCTTCAGCTCCCAATGCTTTGCAAGCTCTGTCAGCAAAATGTGTCTAATCGATTTAGTTTCCTGAGCTAGGAAAAAAATACTTCTGAATGGACCAGGAAATTCTGGAAAAGGTTTGTAATAGCATTAACACAGATAGTACCAGAACAGATAGTATCTGAATGTTTTGTCAGACACTTGTGGTTGAACACAAAGACAATAGGGAAAAAAAATTACGGTGGAAGATGATAAGTAGTCAAGACATTAATTTATGTGGAATGAGGATTTGTCTAGAGCACATACTGTCTCTGAATAAACTGAAATCTGAGCCAACAGCTGCTTCACCAGAGCAGAACAGAGCAGCCTTTGTTGAGAAAAGAGATTTTGTGCTTTGACCTTTGGATGATCACGGGTCTTGTGTAACTCGCGTCATTTGAGAAGTGAAAGGTGTTGGTCTTCCCATGATTTTTTAGATTCAGAACTGAAACACATCTCACAGGGGATGCCAGTAGTTGCCTACAGCATGCTGACAGCAAAGACAGATAAAAGTAATTATTTGCATGTTTTGTTTCTTGGGGTAACTCACAGTAAGGTTCAGCTTGACATTTCTCATTGTTTAGGACTCCTTCATAACACATTACTTTGCTGATTAATTCTGCTATGCTCTCATTTTTTTATTGCCTATTTAAGATGGAACGATCGAGTCAGATCTGACTGGTGTGAGATGAAAAAGCAGCAATCTCCACAAGAAGCTGGCTTATCTAGGCTCTTCTTGTACATGTAAGCAGAAACAACACCTCTACAGGTGAATGGCTGATTTTACTGTTTTTCAAAAAACTGTGTAGAATGAGACGGTTTTCTCATCTGCCTCTTCCTACACAATTTGCTATTCCCTTGCCCAGCTCAAATCTAAGAGGAATCCCATGATGTTTTTGTTAGGTGTGTATCATCCAGGCTATGTAAGATTTCTAAATTAACACAGAAAATAAACCTTGCAGGGCAAGGCTTTCTTTAAATGTAGGGTAGATCTGCTGCCCGATGCCTCTGCTTATCCCTGTAACAGATGTATCTATACCACAGAACAAGGGGGAAAGGGAGGCCTCTTCATATCACAAACTATCCACTCCATAACCTAGTTATCAAAAATGCTGAGAACATCTGGGAAGGAGCCACAGGAAATTTGGCAAGAGACATCCTGCAGGAGGTTGGTCACATGTTGCAACTGTTTCCTAAACTACATTTCTTTATTTATCTGTTTATTTTTTGAACATGCAAAGCAGTAATGAGATCTTGAAAGGTCAATGCACAACCTTCTCCCATTAGGCAGTTGCCAGATGAGCGATGCTTGGCAAACTCCGATTAACTGTCAAACAAACAAATGAGCAGCATTTCGTAGTCATCCTCACTATTTCCATAAAACAGCTGCAGCAGCTGTGGTTTCCTCTACATTAAAAACATTAATCCACAGGGGGTTCAGAGAGCAGAAGCTTATTTCTCCACCACATTAATGCAAACATTAGCATTTTCAGTTTGAACTGGTAGAAGAAAGAAACACTATCAAATCCAGAAGCAGCTAATAATTTATGAGCAAGGATAGTTAGACCTACTTGAAACCCAGTCGAGATATCCTGAGACACAGTTCCTGTATGACACAGACAGGAGTCTCACTGGCTCAGCAAATCATCTAATTCTAACCTGCTGGGATCAGCGCTAATACTAGGACTACACCAGCTGACTTACTGTGCGATTAGGGTGAATCATATAATTGCTCTGCTCCTCATTTTCCCTATTTGCAAAGCAGAGGGAAATACAATACCTATTGCTCAGATACAAAGTAGGGACAAATTCAGTTATTTGGAGAGCACCTTGGTAACCTTCAAGTCATAGAAGTGCTGAGTACAACTCAGCAAGCATTGAATATCTCCATGAAGAGCTAAAAAGGGGAAAGGCCTCCATGAAGATCGTGTTGAAAACCACGAAAATGGTTTTCAAGAGGAGGAGTACTGGAGGCGTAACAAAGGGCGGTGCAGAACCTGCCAACTTCCCTTAAGACAGATGAGACTCAGCCAGTGCCGGGAGTTGAGCCCAGAATCCCATTTATTAGGGCACTGCTGTCATCAGATGAGTCACAACAGCCTCTGGCAGGAAGACCCACACTGATGGGTTTTGCCCAGTGGGGGATGATCTCTTCTCTGATGATGCATGTTCTTATCTCCTGAAACTGAAGGGTTCAGCTCTGGGTAGCAGTGACAGCTGTGTCGAGGACTGAAATTATTACTCATGTTTACCATTCCCACTTACAGGTCGCTTCTTTCTTCAGAGCCACACTGCCCTGCTTGCAGTTTGGGATCTTTGCAAGCAACACCAGAACTCCAGCCTGGGCTGGGTGTTGTGAAACAGCCCTTGGCGAGACAGAAAAGGCACGAGTCACACGAGCAGGGCCAGGCAGAGGGTAAGGATCTGGATTATGCAGGAGACAAACACGTTACAGACGCATACTTTTCTGCCTGTTGGTTGGAGGTTAAAAGTATAAAAAGAGAAAAAGAAGCTTTGCCAGTTCAACTAGAACATCACTAGCTCTCCTGAATTGTAATTTTAGCATCAGGTACTTGCTATTGCAGAAGGACCTCATGTAAAAATTTTCATAATCTGTACAGTAACAATGGCCTGTGCATCACACTTTCTGATTTATCCAGCTGCACATTGGAGGACTCGGTAATGCGCCATTTGCAGAGCTCCTTCAGCCTTCCTGTGAAAATTTTTCAGAAACATCCTGCCCGTGCACATCTGGTACTCTGGGCTGCCTAAATGTAACCCTGACTGACCCTTGTGAAACAGCATCCTTCAATGCTATTATCAGTTTATTTTAATGATCTTTGGTAAAACTGCAGTTTGGGGCTTCAAGCTGTGCCTACCGGAAGAAAAAAGATGCTTTATATGTGACACGCTTAGACACATCTTGTGACAGCCTTTTCTTGACTCTGGAACGACAGTCACAATGATTCTGAATTCATCTACCCAGGGAGAAATTTTGAGAGGAACATTTCCTATTCCCGTGTGACACTCAAGCTATCCGACTGGAGAATCATCTGTGAACTAAAGCAGGATATATCTGGCCATCAGTGATGATTCCTCTAAGTGCGGATGACATAACTTTGTAATTTATGCCTACTACAAAGTAAGAATACATTCATCTTTTATCGTTGAGAATAAAGGACTGCATTTTTCCTACCTGTACATTTGAATCAGAAACAAAAAATAAGTCAAAGTTTGAGAAAAGATAGAAAACATTTAACAAAAGCCCCAGCTCAGCTTGTGTTCCTTGCAGTGCACAACCCGAGAAAAACCAAATGCAATAGATTGTCCTTTGAAACAAGACTAGGATGAAGGTTAGCACAAGGGATTTAAAAGAAATGCCAGCACTATGGAAGAAGAAACCTAGGAAAGAGGTTCCTGGATGGGTTAAGAAAACACACAACCTCAACCCTTCACAACACAGAAATTAACATTGAATGGAGAGTGATTCTACTTAGCGAACGATTGAACCGATTTTCACTTTCAAAGGGGATAAAACCTCAAGTGTAAGCTATGGACAAGGCAACCCCCTCTTTCTCTTCTGCCTTTTCCAATCTCACCTTCTTCAGCTGAGAGGTAAACCTCCTGTGCATTAAAAACGTGATGAAGATAAAGATAAAAAGATAAAGATAAAAAATTAAAATGTAGAACAAAAAACTTCACTGGTCAGAACAATGACTGCTCACTCAGAATGCAAAGTGTTTAAACAAGACATCTTTTGGAGACAGCTGAATTATCATTACTCCAAGTTCACAGAAAGAAACATGGATGTGAGGATATAACTTGGTTACCCTAGCGCCTCCTAAAGCAAGTTTTGTTCTTTTTTTTTTTTGTAGGAAAAGTATCTGTCTAGTTTTGAATGTTGGTCCTGCCTAGCAATCTGAGCGTACCTCTGGGACAAAGGTTTAATCGAAATATAGAAAGGAATGACAGGAAGAAAGACCCCCAAACCTGGCATTTCATAAAATAATTGTTTCTTACAGGGTTCTTCCCTTCCCTGGTGGTTCATGATCTTGGACTATTTATTTGTGTTACCTGACATTTCTTAAAAAAAAAAAAACTGTAAGAGAAGATGATGTTCATGACTACCTGAGGAACCTGAACATATATAAGTCTACGGGACCTGATGAGGTGCATCCCAGAGTCCTGAAGGAACTGGCTGATGTAGTTGCCAAGCCCCTCTCCATGATATTTGGGGGTCCC
>NW_010391447.1:0-252 GCF_000710305.1 Buceros rhinoceros silvestris | reverse complement strand
GCCATGGAGATGTTGGAGTGGCTCCAGAGGAGGCCAAAAAATGGTCAGGAGGCTGGAGCGCTGTTGCAGGTTAATATTAGAAAGGAAGGGAATTCCGAAAGGTTTGTGACTTCTATAGCCTCAGGGAGAGCGTAAACTCACCCCAGAACTAAATAAAAGAGATTTAAAATAGTTTGGCTGATGCTTATCTGGGCTTTAGGAAAAGAAAACCCAGCGAAACAGTTTTAAATTAAAGGGGTAGAACAAAATTGG
>NW_010391446.1:56562-62487 GCF_000710305.1 Buceros rhinoceros silvestris | reverse complement strand
GTTAATTCTTCTGACTACTAGTTGTGCATCACCGGCTCTAGAAACCACCAGGAGTTCAGTTTTAGTAGATTTAAATTCTGGTCCATCTGATAGCTTGGTGTGTCATGGAACAAACCAAACCGGCTCAGCTCCTGGAATGGCGCATCTCCGGGTGCAGCAGCACCGAGCTCTGCAGAGCCACAGATGCAAAGCGCCCAGGGCCTCCCGCGTGTGATAACCAGGCAAGCCGAAATGACATAACGTGTCCTCACACATCCTAAATAAACAGCGTAGCAGGAGCCTTCCCGGTGAATCTGTCTGTTGGATCCCTTCTAATGCTGGTGAGACTTTATCTTCTTAATCGATTAGACATGGAAGGAATGCCTGAAGGTGTCGGTGATGCTCACTAGTGTTCTTTGGATGGGATATTGTGGAAAACTAGTTCTGTTTTCTTTAAATTCCTTCTGCAAACAAACATTAACACCTACAAACGTCAAATAAACCCATGTCCATCAGAGAGCCTCTGGATGAGACATTTTGTCCAGTGCTCTACTGAGTCACTGTAAAAATAACCCCACCAAGAACAGCTGACCAGCACTCACTTTCTTCTCAATCTTAATTTTTTTTTTCTGAAAAAAAATAACTAAAAAATACATTTTAATGGAAATACGAAGAATGAGAAGAGTTTTTGGATGGAAGAGCCACGTCATTATTTAAGAAACCAAAAAAATGGAGACATGCATGTTTGCCATGGAAACCTTGAAAACAACATAGACATGAATCATGTTTAAACTGAGTGGGCCAGAGCGGTGCAAAGGGTCCTGTTTGCCAGCCTGAGCTCAGTGAGAGCTGCTCACTGTCCACACAGAACACTCAACAGGGAACCTGCCGCGGGGCGCACCATGGCCAAGGTCTCGCTATCGTAGACACAGCATCTGGTTAATGCGCAATAGGGTGTTATGAAGAAAAATACGCCTGTCCGCAGCTCCAGCGCTGCCAACAGTGATTAATTTTGTTCATAGTATCATGTTTTCTAATCGAGCAAGTGAACCTCCAGCCACTGGGCAGTTGTGCAGCTGCAACTGGATTGCGTGTAAGTTAACTCCTTCGAGAAGCATAAGAAAACCAACCTCCAAACAGCTTCTAACAGGCATTTTTAATGTCTGTTGTGCATTTACTGGTTCTTTTTCTGGATTTCTCTCTACTCTTTCCAGTATATTGGCCAAGATGTGTTCCGAACAAGTCTGACTGCCTCTTAGCTTTCACAGGTTGTCCTGATGAACAGAGCTGAGAACCGCTTCAAGAATTTCTTTAATAACAGTTTGCATTTTTTTATAGACAACAAGGCTATTTAATTTCTTGGGTTTGTTACTCTAGAGAAAAAAAAATAAACCTCTCTTCACATTCTTGTTATGTCTTCCTTCAGTCAACCACCTTTATTCTTTTCTTCTTTCTATGTTCATTTAACTGTCTTAGTATCAAAAAGAGCCATTCAGCTTGCGACTGCTATCCTGAAGGCCACCTGGCAAGATTTTTCAAATCAAATAGCAGTGGATTCAGATAAGCATCCAAAATACTGTGTCTTCTATCATTCATATGACTACTTATGGATACAGGTTCTCCAACCATGGTGTGATTCCAGACTGGAAACTGATTCTTAAAGTGGCTCAATATGCTTTGATATTTATAGTCTTAGTTATTTTCATCATTATACAATATTGGCCAGAACAAGATGTCGTAGGGATCTGTGGAGCTGCAGGTATTAGACACTCTGAAGAAATGGTCCCTACGTGGCTTCAGAGCCAAGTACCAGATTGTTTATTCTTCCTCTATCTCTACAGACTTGCTTGCAGGTTTTCTGTTTGCTCAGTTGGAAATATCAAGGGGTTATAGAGAGACAAAAGTTGTCGATCCCAACACTCTGACTGAATTACTGTCTCTGCTTACTCTGTGGTTCTAGATGACCTGTGACTGTATCTAAACACCACAAATTCTGAAGCAGGTTAAATATCCTGTGTATTGTTAGTGCTAAATTTTCCACAGATTATACTGTGTTTCATTTACTCACTGAAATCACAAACACTTCTTTGGATGTAGTGTATAATTGCCATTTTTCTAAGTTAAAGTCTAATCCTCCCCATCTTGAGGACGCTTTCTTAGGTTTAGAGTTTAGTGAGGGAACAAGCTATTTTGTTTGTAAGATGAAAATTACAGTTGAAAAAATGAAAGTTTTGAGGCAGTAATTAAAAAAAAAATCCATGATAATTTATATAGATATTCTGTAAGTGTTGAAAACATCCAGAAAAATAGATGTACTCTCCTCTGTGTGCTGGGACATCTCTCACTGAATGCGATGTGAGGTGCAGTGGTGCATGAAAAGGAAATTTGGACCATACCAAGAGTGAAGAACAAGTAATTCTCTGTGTTGTGGAAGCAGTACTTTTGCTATGGGTTTGTGATCTGAATTGATGCTCCCAGTTGTTTTCTGTGATGCTTATCAGGGTTACACTCTACCTATAGCTTTTCCCTCGGCTGGGACAGTTGGCCTGTTCTTATGAAACATAGTAGTATAGATATTTTTCTGTTCTGATTTGGTAAAATTGACCAAAGAGCAAAGCTGTGAAAAGGACAGGAAAGAAATAATGACCAGCTTCCATCTGATTAAGAAAATAGACCAAGCAGTTAAAATGAGAGAAGAAAAAGGATGGTTAAGACTTTTCAGAAACAGTTCATACAATCAAAACTGGATGGAAACAAGTCATAATTTGTTCCTCATAAATGTTAGGTCATGCTGGGTCAGGCCATTTAGCTCAGTCTCCTGTCGCTACCTGTGGCAAGAGAGAGATGCTTGTAGGAAAAGTTGGTCTCTGGGCACAGCATCTGGGGACGTTTGCCAGAAGACTCCTCCTATACCCTTGAGCTAGAGGATTCGTTCATATCAATCACTGCATTTAATAGTGTCTGATGGCCTGTTCTTCACTGAGTTTTCCATGGTTTTGAAACCATAAAACTTTTATCTTCTATCATATCCTTATTGGCTGCAGAGTTTAACTACTCACCATTTAAAAAAAAAAATTACTTTCTGTGTACCTTGTACTGTGAGAATGCAAGTGGAAACAGGATGAAAGCAAGGGCATTCTTATTCTCCTATTACACCGTACCTGTCAGAGAAACTCCTGAAGGCAGCGATGCGCTTTCATAGTAAGTCTCACAAAGAGCTGGGAGGTTAAATCGTCATGATACCTGTTTTAGCCGTGATGCTGCTGGGAAGGATGAGGGATTGAAAGTCTTAGTGAACAAGCAGTGAATACAGTCTTAGACAACGTCCTTTGGCCTTCCATTTAGTTTTGTTTTTTTTCTTTATCTTTTTCAGAAATCTAGATTTTAACTACACTAAAGAGTAATCTGTAATTTTCAGCTTCTCTGAGTTTGAGTCTGAACCATGGCATGGTGGTCTTCCCACCACTGGGGCACATTCAGTTAAATCAGACTTTTGGAAGACATTTTAGAGAGAAAGGAAAATGTCCACCCTCAAACTAGAGCCTGAAAAAACCACCCAGGTTAAGAGGATAAGGCATCGTATTAAAGAAAGTAGAGTAAGTTCTGAATTCCTAGAAGCTTCTGTACATATGAGTAATTTACTTGGAAGTCCCTTTAAGCATATCCTAATAGGCATAAAAACTGGAAACATCTGAATTTCAGCATTTATAGGTACAGTCAGTATTCATTTAGAACACATAAACACGGTTAAATAAACACAGATCAGTTTTGAACTTGTGCTTTAACGCATCAGCTGCTTCAGACTCTCCTGATGGTTAAAGCCAGAATATCTGTCTTATCCAACTAATGGGTGACAACCTGCAAAGCCTTGGTTGGTCACTGAGGTGGGAAACACACCTAAGCTGCCTATGAAAGTGCTCTTTATGCCCAACAAAAAGTATTTGCGTGAGGCAGTTTACTCTGAACAGGACTTAAGTGTGGAGCAGTCATTGAGGTTGTATATCTCAAATGCTATGAGATTTTTCGATGAAGAAAAGCTACTTTAGCTAATTTTTAAAAATGTCGCTTCCTACTGTCTCCCTAGAGATGGATATGAATTCCTCTTTCATGTAATTGAGAGTATTGCCAGCTGCTGCCAACAAATCATATTCTTATTCATCCCTTTCTGAAGGAGTCTGGAGCCCAAAAGTTGCTGACTTGTCTTCTCTGAATGAGAGAATTCCATTTATTACAGGTTATACATGTATTTTTACAGGCCACAGTCTTTATGGAGACTTTTCCCAGTTATGCCCTAAATTATCTGGTCCATTAAAAAAAAATTCACGTTAGACATTCCTTACTTATCTCCACAAGATTATATGATGCATGCTACAATTTTCCTGAAGGTGCCCACACATTTCTGATTGGTTTATTAATTTGTGTTTATTATAGGTACTCTGGTATAATGTTTTATCTTAATTAGTATTTTTATGCCCACTATATTAAGTACCTATGCGGCCAGTTTTTTATGCTGCATGTCTTTCTGGTGCAACTAAGGTTAAGTGTATTACTTCAAGAAGGAGAATTTATAATCAAATTAAAAGTAATTACATATGCATTTTGCTTCAAAACCAAACCACGTTACATTAGCATGAGGTGATACTTTCGGTTCAAATCCGTAAGTTCTGGTAAACCTCCTGTTGACTTATGCATGGTATCAACCAGCCATAAATTCCGAGGGTAGAATCTGAACTTTATTTTTCCTTGGCATTCATTGCACATAGAATCTCATTCAAGTCTTTTTAAAAAGAGATGTTTTGCTGGTAGAAAGCTGATAGATGCAAAAGTGATACCTATTTCCAGAGTAATTCTTTCACTTTTTAAATATGGGATAATGTTCTCTTATTCAGTTTCATACTCGAAGTATTTAATCTCTTGAGCGAGCCCCTATAATCAGGTCTGGGTAGCAGAGCACTAAAGCACTGGGTTTTTTTGACACAAGCGATGCAGGCTTTGTGTTTGTTGGTTCTCCATGGTGGACACTCGTATAATTAAATGACTACTGACTAGTGGTATTTTTGCTACTTTACTCTGGGAATATTTTTCAGGTTCAACACGTATTAGAATTATTTTCTCAAAGATAAGTATTTCTGTTCTGTATAGAGGTAAGATTTGTTTTAATCTGATAGTTTCACTCTTAGTAAGCTTAGAAAATCATGATGCTTTTCATTGTGTGTTGTTCATCTACTCTGTAAATAAAGTAGCTGGTTGACGCCGTCTGCTTTGAGCAATACCTTAATCCTGGATAATTCCAACCAGTTAGATGTAGTTACTTTCAATCAGCTAAAAGTGCACAAGTATTTCAGTGCTTTGCCCTTAGTTTTAAATGTCTGGTTTTGACATCGGCTGCTCGAGCTGTGCACGCTGCGTTTGCATTCAGCAAAGGTCGCTGCAGAAGCGCGGTAGTTTGTAAGCTGGCAGCTCGGCTCGCAATGAGGAGCGAGTTGTAAATTACCCACCGCTGAGTTGCTGAGTCACTCGAATACTTCAGACTGCTCTAAATGCAAGATCCAGTGGGGCTGCTGAATTATCCGAGGATGCTTTTCAGACGATCCTTGTGTCACGATCTCGTTCTAAATATGATTTTTTTTCTTGATAAGTATTTAATTTGAGATTTCAGTAGAGAAGAGAATTGAGTAGAGACATTTTAAGTGCTTCTTCGTCTATCATTAGAGACACCAAGTGACACAGGAAAAGATAATGAACATAGAAAGAGCCCCCAAAGCACTTTTAGATCGTTTCTTGAGAGTCAGCAGGCCAATATTGACTTTGATTAAGCACTCACTTTAGTCCCATTAGTTTGGCAAACTGTGAAACAAAAGTGAGCATCCTCTCCAAGTTGGTTTGGTATAAACTCTTTTACAACTTCAGTTCTGAATTTCTTTAGAATATCTCTAGTATCGGGGG
>NW_010391446.1:22837-56434 GCF_000710305.1 Buceros rhinoceros silvestris | reverse complement strand
TTTTTTTTTTTTTATTATTGTGTCGGGTTTTTTGTCTCCTCAAGAAGTATATCCTTTTAAGTCTTTTAAAGAATTTGTAATCTAAAACTAACATAAAATTTTATAGTATTGAGCAGTGACACTTAACAACTTCATTTTGTGTCTCAAGATTGCAGAGGAAAGCAAAGATAAGCTCCTGAGTTTGTGTGTCTGTGGTTTAATTGCCAGGTTTTAAATAAGGGGATTAAGTTTTGAAGTGATTTTCTAGGGTTGCCAGAAATATTAGACTTACACACACCTCTGAAATTGTCTGCCAGTATTTCTTTCTCCTGAGTTTGTGTGTCTGTGGTTTAATTGCCAGGTTTTAAATAAGGGGATTAAGTTTTGAAGTGATTTTCTAGGGTTGCCAGAAATATTAGACTTACACACACCTCTGAAATTGTCTGCCAGTTGTCAGGACAAGGCTCTTTCCTTTGCCACCCTTTGCTGTGAGTTTGAGTCCTGGCTGTTGGTGTGTAACTATCATGAGAGGTCATGGGAGACTTGACAAAGGCTATGCAGATTTTTTGTTCTAAGACTCACAAATGCATTATTAAACTTTTTTTTCTCTTCCAAAAATGGCTTAAGAAAGACAGGGGCTCTTGTCCCTTTAAACTGTTACTCAGCTGTGTGTAGGGCTGGAGACATATTGTGACAACCTTTAAAGTTCTGGTGATCTTTTGGTGTTGATTAAAAAGGAGCTTGCTGCAGCTAGGATCATCACTGAGGAGCACCGGAGAAACCCAGAGCCCATGCGTAGCCTGAAAGCAGATGCTTCTAGTTGGGGGTTGGTCATTACAGAGCTGAGGGATCTTGAAAACATTTCCTTTGCCCAGGAGGGAACTCTATCCCAGGGTAGACACGCTGCATTAGTTTCATACTTAGGAACTCTGTCAATCTCTTTGAGGCCCAAAGTGGTCTAGAAAGTACTCAGATAGTTTTCTGCTGTAACTTCCTGTCCTTCAGAGTTCTTTCTAGGTTGAGAAAATCATCATCATTGCCTTTCATTATCTTTATGTCTAGCCTATGAGAAAAGAAAGCACAAATGAACAAAACGGGTAAAACAGGATTAATTCACTATTCCTTAACGTCCTTCAAACCAATTAGCAATAGGTCCCACGAACAGACATCTGACAGATTGGCTATAATTGGCAGCATTTTATGTGGTGGTTTGCTACTACTCTTCTGCTTCATGTGGAAAGTGTCTTAAGAGGGTGCGTCGCTCAGCTGACGTTAGAGCAGTCCAAGATCATGTCCATCATAGTTTCTGTTTAAATTCATTCCATTCAGGAAATACATGCTATTCCACAGATGCCTGGTACTCTATACTACCAGAAATACGTACGAATTCATTGCTAAACATTTTATAATCAACGTGTTATCTTAAATGAAAATGCAAAGTAGGTTATTTCTTATCCCAGTATTATAATCAGAAACGCTCAGATCATTGTAAGGGCGGATTAATTAGCTCAGCCGAGGTGCTGAATCCAAGGTGTTGTCAAATATTTTTTATCTTGTTTTCAAGCCTTAAAGATAATCCGTGTTAAGGTTTATATCTCCGTGGATCTGCTAAGGAAGAGCACGTATAGACACAAGCCCTCACGTGCACCCAGACATGTAGTCACATACGTGCGTGGCCACGGGAGCGCAGCGACACGTAGAGGGTAGGCACACAGAGCATATAGATTTCTACATGAATTTGACATTGATTTCTGAGGTAAACAAATGGTTTTAAGTCTTTACTTGCCCAAAGCTAGATCATAATATTCTGCATTTCAAAGTGTCCAAGTACCTTTAAAGTGATGGCTGCAGAGTCCCTCAAGGCATAAAGCAGATAAAACCTTCTTTTAAAAGTATTTTGCTCACCTTTGTGAAAAAGGGAACTTGGGGTTTATTGAGTGCAGGAAAGCCTCATTCCCATAGTAACCAATGCACGGCTGATATTGATCAGCAGAGTCAAAGGCAAAAGCTACTGACAGGAATAAAGAGCAACTATTTCTTATCCTCATATGTATTCTTCCTGGAGTTCCTGTAGGTAACCGATACCACAGGCGTGGAGCGCGCTCTGCGAGCAGCCGTGCTTTTGGTTGTGTCATTAACACACACCAGGGCTCCTTATCCAGGACAAATGCTCCGAGTACGCTTGGGTTTTTACTAGATCCTGCAGTCTTTTCTCTGGCAAAACTCCCTGTGATTTTGGAAGGACTTTCCCTGAGCAAGGTGTGTGCAGAATTGGTCCCTTTGTCTTGAAGGATCATGGCTGCCCTTTGAAACCTCTTCGCTGTTATATTTTCCACGTCAATTAAGGAGACCTTATAGATTTTTAAATTTCCCCTGCTTTCCTCACCATACTTGTGGCACGCGTGAGATCTGATAAATTACCATTTGCAATCATGCCTGATCTCTCTTTAATGATTTCATTAGGTTTTAAATACAAGGCATCCTTTTTATGTTAAGCCATTCTTTTTTGACCTGCAGAGCTTCACAGAGAAGGTCTTTGACACCAAGAGCTCATGAATTATTAACATTCAGTACAACGCGTATGCATACCTCAAACCCTCATCATGATCTGATCATTCCCAGAATTGACAAGGCTATAAAAATGAGGAGGGGGGAGACGTGAGAGCTGTGCAAGGAAAGGTATTTTGTAGAACAAGATATCACACAATAAAGACTAAATTCTCTCAAGTCTGATAGTTTTACAAGGTTTTACGTACTCCTAGGCAGGTAATAATCTTCCTTAGATTTTCCTGGACTTGCAAGGAGCTTTAACATTTTTTTCCTGACAAAACAGTTAGATAACAACTGAGCCAAAATTAAATAACCCCAAAAGTCTTCCTCTCTAATCCCTTCTGTGCATGCTTAATGCTTCGTTCTCCCACTTCAATTATGCCATCTGCATTATGTCTTTCGCTCCCTGCTCGAAAAGTTGTTAAAAAGAAAAGCCTCTTTCAGAGTGTCACAGCTCCATTATGCAGGCCTATACCTGTGCTGGCAGCATGCTCGTCTTCTCACCTCATATTGCCTTTTGCCTGGGAAAGAGATCCCCGCAGTGCATATCGAACTGGAAACCGAAATGAAATTACTCTGGTATGCAGGAGAGGGAGTAGGCTATGATAAACGAGCTGAGAAGATTCAGGGAAGACTTTTTAACTTAGTTCTTTGGGCCAAAACCCATCGAGCTCGAACAGCCAGCCCCAGTCATGTAGCCTGAAACTGTAGCCCTGCGAAAATCCACAGCAGGATTTGACTCCAAACCCCTAATAACCAAGGTAGCCTGGTTTCCAGAGGTGCTGGGAACACACAGCTGTCACCCACTCCGAACGCCCAATTACAGGCACCGATTTTAAACCGCCGGGTTTAGACCTCTTCATTTCCTGCTGTAATCCATCTCTGTGCAAGGTGTCGTCAAGACTTTTTTGAAGATCTCAGCTGAGAAGCAGATACACTGGACATTTTTGAGAGCAGCTATTGGATTTCTACCGGAATCAATTCTTCAAACTCAATGAGTAACACTCACCTGGCTTCTATAAATACCAGGAAAATTCTTGACTTTTGCAGGATCAAGCTCAGAAAGATTCACTCTGATGAATTTATGAGTATTTGAGAAGGACACAGTATATTAATTCAGAAATAGTTTAAGAGCAAGTTTCGGAAAGATGTTTTAAATTTTCACTTTTCAAAACCACCAATGTAGGCAGTAGTTTGCTCCTCTGTTTCATATCTTTTCATTAAAACCTGTTTTCAGTTTATTTCTAGCTTACAACTGCAACACATAATATCTCAGCCTGACACCCCATATGATTTGAAAATTTCAGGAAAAAAAAACCCATGTATAGTATATGTTCGTAAAAATACATATACTTCAGGGTAAATCGTGCACTGAAATGCAGCACCATTTTTCTCTGACTGATTTACAGAGCTGTGCTCTGGACATGATTTCATGTTGAGTTTAAAATGGCTGCAATGTTCACCAGGAAAACTGACTGTTGCTTACAGCATTTGCAGTCACCATCTTCTCATCAAAAAAATCATCATCAGGGGTTTAGTTTTCAGGATTTCTGGATGGTTTTGAAACCTTGGCTGGACATTTCCCTTCCACCACATCACGATAGACCTGTTACCCACTGAGCAGTGACTTCTGTGTCACAGGACCATCCTGAGCACTTGCACAGCAGTCGGAAAGGTTCTGGAGAAGGATGTGCTGACACAAAATGCTGTTCTGGGGACCTTCAGTGCCATTATCTTTAAATGATCCACAATCATTAGGAAGGTCTGGCACTACTTGGATGAGTTTCTTGGAGGAAAAGAAGTCTCCTGTGTAATCCAATACTATCATTTAAAGCTTACTTTCACTTCGGGAGCTCTGAGAAGTTTTAGGTTAGCGTGGCTTCACTTGAAGCATCCTGCAGTAAGAGCTGTCAACTCCCCCCTCCACGTTTTGAGAATGGTTTGAAAAAACATCTAAATGCTTCTTGTGATTCTAAAATGTGTTAGCTGAGCAATAGGAGGTTAATACTTTACCACAGAGAGCTCTGAGGTAAAATTAAAGTAAAATCTGAATATTACTTTACTGTTATGAACAATTTAAACATTTCCCAGCATTTTCTGTCAAAAGCAAAAAGAAAATTTGAAGCTGAATATCCAAAGAAAGGTCCAGAAGAACATCAAGAGCTCAGTTGTTAGAGCATTGACATAAACCAGCAATCCAATGGCCTATAATTTCCCAGCAGACACTCAAGACCTTCCGGCACTCCCAGAAATGCAGCCAGTGAAGCACAAATACCACAGATACATCCATCAGAGCCAGGGATGGCAGAGGCCCCTAGTGCAGCCAAAGGGGGATTTGCAGAGCCGGGCTGGAGGGTAGGGCACTCTGGGGACTACTGCTGCCCGGCTCCAGTTTGATGGCGTAGCACTGGAATTTGGAGCACAAAGCATCTTACAAGAGACAGCATGAGAATCGGGCTGAGCACAGAACATTAGGTGGGAGGGAAGTATCCTTACCCACCCTCGAGGAAGTAAGGCCACAGCAAGAAATAATTGCCAGGCCTTTTATGGTTCCAAGTTTTTGCTTGTGGGGAGAAACTTAGTTCTCCCAACATCCATGGTGGTTAGACCATGGATGGACTTCTTTTTCTTTGCATTGTGCAGAGGTCTTTAGCGTCATACAGCAGCTTACCAGCCAGTGGGTTCTACTGGGTTTTTAGGAAACCTCATAGGAAAGAGATCATACAAAATCACAGCAAAGAAAGGCAATTTTTTTCCTCTTCTCTCGTACATTCTGCTTAAAAGCTAATTTTCGTGTCTATCCTTTCATGTGCTTTACGGGAGATTAAAATGAAATTAGTTCAGGAAGGATACTGCTCAAGATCATTTTAAGATTTTCCAAAGCCCACCAGCTTGTTGACCTGTAAACCACCTTTAGCTGGACAGATGGTAAGTGACAAATTGATCTCAGCCAATAAAAATCTGTCAGAACAATCTGCTGTTGGCAGGTGTCAGATAATTATCTCAATGAATAGATAAGCAAAGTAATAAGCAAATTAGAAGCTTCCATTGTAAATAACAGGAGGAATTTTATTTATTCATTGCAGCCAGGCCCTTGATCGTTTGCTGAAAAGAACCAAGACTACCTGATATCATAGCAAACTGACTGAAAAGTTGTACAGGCTGTGGGTGGTGTTACCAACACTAAGGTTTTTGCTTTTCAGCACTGTGATTCCTCTACACCATTTCAAGTTTCTGAAATAAAACCGCGGCTGAGATGTGGCAGAAGTCCATGTCTGAGCAGTCGTATCATATATTGTTGTAGTTGCAGTTATTTTTTATAGGAACAAGCTGTCAGAAGCCTATTTGCAAACCTGGACCTTCCTGCCCTGGGCACACTAATAAAAAGATGGTCCCTGTCCCAAAGCTCTCACCCTGAAATACAAGACAAGAAGATATAAATTGGGTGTTGATGGGTGAAAGAAAAAAAATGCTGTGCTTAGAAAGGCAGGCTTGGAGAACGCTGTAGCAGGACTGTGGGCAGACACAAGCAGGCATCCATCAAGGCCAGAGAACATAGGATCTTGAGGAGGTTTGATAGGAGTTGGTGATTCCAATTTTGTTGGGATAGATTTTCCACCTGAGATGCAAGAACTACTGTAGGCGAGAGCAACCAGCTGAAGACAGGTGAGAGTGGTGTGGTGAGGGTGCTGTGGTTCAGGAGACCACGGAGAAGAAATGTAGAGTTATAGAATCATAGAATTGTTTATGTTGGAAAAGGCTTTTAAGATCATTGAGTCCCATCGTTCCCCCAGCGCTGCCAGGTCACCACTAAACCATGTCCCCCAGCGCTGCATTGAGGCGTCTGTTAAAACCCTGCAGAGATGCGGACTCCGCCACTGCCCTGGGCCAGAGCTTCGCAACCCGTACAGTGAAGGAAGTTTTGCTAATGTCTAATCTAAACCTCCCCTGGTCCTTACCTCACCTCACTCCAACCTCTTTTCAGGTAGTTGTAGAGAGGGATGAAGTCTCCCCTGAGCCTTCTTTTCTCTAGACTGAACGCCCCCAGTTCCCTCAGCTGCTCCTAACAGGACTCTAGACCCTTCACCAGCTTCATTGCCCTTCTTTGGACACGCTCCAGCACCAGCTGGAATGTTTGCATTGGCATTCAGGGATGTTTAGCATCTTCGTAAGATGCTCAGTCGTTTTATTATTGGCGTCAGCGTGGATCTGTATGTCGTACAAGGAACCGGATAGAAAAAAGCATAATTTCTTTTCTGTCTTTGTAAATGTCCCTGCGGTACCTCCTGGGGCTGGGTGTGACAGGCTCAGACACAGAATCTCTCCAAGGAGAGCTGCAAATATTCACTCCAGCTGACAAAAGGTATGTTACAAGTTAAGAGACTTTCCAACCTGCACATGCTGGAATTATTTCCTGTTTTGTTAAACTTGCTTAAAAGATATTTTCAAAGCTCAAAGCATTTCTGTAAGTCCTCACACTGCCAAAACTAGTGAGTGGAGGGGGAGCAGGAGCAGTCAGCTGCTGGACTGAATGTGTATCTTGGTGCTTGAGGAAAAATTAGGGCTGGGTTTCAAAAATCCATGCATTAAAAAAAGAAAATTACCTCAGAGCCAAACTCCTGGATGGTTTTTCTGGGACCCGCAGGCCAGCGCAGGAGGAATATGGCTCCTCTGCAGCTCCTGCCACGTGGATTGTGTGGAGGTCTGGCATGTGCTGGAGGCAAACAAGGGCCTGGGATGCCTGCTTCCAGCATCCAGGGTCACACACACGTCTCACTCAGCCTGTGCACACCTGGACAGTATGTTGTACAAGCTGCTAATTGATCTGTGATTTCCAAGTGTGAATTTCAGTTGCCTTATAGATATCGAGGAGACTAGAATTTTAAATTTTTATCTTAATTACACTCATTAATGAGGTTAGCTTCTTGCACACACTCCTGTTAGAAAAGTTTTAGGGCAGCATAACTTGCATTATTGAGTTCTGCCTAGAGAAAAGGGCAGATTCTTTCATCCTCTCTGTGTTTTTCACTGAAGTTACATCATGTGTAAACACAGAGCATTGCTTTTACAGCAATGACCCCCAAAGACTGCTGGGTTTCAGGGTGGGGAGCCCTTCAGCAAAGGAAGCTGGGGTTGTCTACCCCGTGATAACACGCTGCATGTTGTGAGCAGCAGCAGCAGGGAACGGCTTCCAGAAACATCATGAACCAGAAGCGTGTAGGGGTAGATTATGGCTCTTCCCAGTGTTCTGCGTAAGAGTAGGGAAGAGAGGAGGCTTCCCCTTTACAGCTCCAGGGAGGGGATTGGCTGTTGCCTGTTAACGTGAAGTAAGACATAGCCAAGTATATTATGCCTATACACGAGGGAAAGCACATTTGCTGCGTGACAAGCAGAGATTCATTTCCCATCCTGGTCTCCCCCTGCTCACCATGGAGAATCTCCTTCCACATCATTCAGACTTCAACTAGAGGTTTTAACTGCATGAGAATTAGCCTACGTAAATGAGAATTAATTACTCTATTAGCTCAGGCATTTAGTTCTTATTACTCATGCTCCTGCAAGTCATGATCATAGGGTTCAGCCTGAGCCCAGGCAGCCAGGGTTCAGGTGGCCATGCTTCGAATGTTCTGGTTTCCCGTGAGTTAACCTCTCAAAATGAACGCTAAATTTGATGCACTTTCATTTTCTCCTCTAATTAAGCCTATATCCATTTCAAAACCTAATTTCTGCTGGTTTCAAGGGGGGTTAGAAGTCCATCCTAACTCCGTATTTTTCCGCCTCCTACTAGTGGCTGGGGATTTCAGGGGGATGAAGTGTCTTGATGTCTTCTGTACCTGAGATCCCAGGACCAGACTTATCAAAAGCATCAGCAGTGAGAGCGATCACATCTTGGCATTCTTCATGCTGACCAGTTAGCTTTCAAGGCACTGTTTTCTGGGTGAATGATGGACAGAACATTTTGTGATAAATGGAGGGACACAACTGAGGATAGGCACATTTTTGTTTTGATATCGAGCCTGTTTCTTTCTCAAAAGACAAGAAGCAGAGCAATTCAGAAATAAGTACTTTATACAGCCTAGTTTCAAGATGTGAATCTGGCCCATGCCATGTAATCGAAATGCATCATTTGGAAGAGCTGGACCATTCTATCCCCATAATTTTTAGTCTCATAGCATTTTCACAGCTCCTAATTGACAAACTTTTGTAAACAAAAATGAGATTGTAGCTTATTTTATTGACTATCCCTTTAGTGTTTGGAATAATCTGGTGGTGACCCTCTTTGGACCATTCTATCCCCATAATTTTTAGTCTCAAAGAACAAGCATTTTCACAGCTCCTAATTGACAAACTTTTGTAAACAAAAATGAGATTGTAGCTTATTTTATTGACTATCCCTTTAGTGTTTGGAATAATGACCATTCTATCCCCATAATTTTTAGTCTCAAAGAACAAGCATTTTCACAGCTCCTAATTGACAAACTTTTGTAAACAAAAATGAGATTGTAGCTTATTTTATTGACTATCCCTTTAGTGTTTGGAATAATCTGGTGGTGACCCTCTTTTTTTTTTTTTTTTTCTCTCAACTGAGTTCTCAGATAAGGTCACTTCAGTAGAAAAGATAACGAAAATTGACACACAAAATCAAACTATTCTGATATGTGTTTCTCTTTAGTCAGGGCAATGCAGGCTCTCAGGCAATTCCAAAATGATGTTTAAACAAAAAGTTCAAAGTTCCTTTCAACTTGCTGCAGATTTTACTACATATTCTTAATAAACCCTCTTCATCTGCTCCTGTTGAAATGTAAGCTTTCAAGCAATGTAAACCTAGCAAAAGCCTTTATGGTTTTTACTTCCTTCTTTCCTTACCAGCACTGCTATTATCACATGGTGTGTTCCACATGATAAGCCATTCATTAAAGCATCACCTACTGTTTTTTTCCTCCTCAGTACCAGCTAGAACATGATCTGTCTCTGCAGGAAGACATTGGACCTCTGACCTCTTTTGTAGCTATTCCAGGCAAATATAATAAACAGGGTTCACTGAGTTTGTGTAAATCTCTGATTATGTTTACTCTGAAATCCAAGTGTTCATCTCAGGCAGAAAAATTAAGGCTGATTTTCAAATATTATGTACAAACTCGAGCTACTAAGCATTCCATAATGAGCACTTTGGCAATGTAAAGCAAATTAGGGTTCCCACTAGGCAGAGAAGATATACCGTATAGTTCAAGTAAAGATTGTATGTTGCTTGATGAAAAATAGGCATGCAGAAAAACACGATACAGACTTCTGGCTCCAGATGAATTAGGAGATCCTGTGTTAGTGGACTTCATTACTGGAAATTTGCATCGTTCCTCACTTCTGAAAGCTGTTTCAGTTTGCTAATGATTTCTGCTGTATTTGAGTAAACATCACCCCGGAGAGCCACCCGTTGTGGCAATACGTCCCCTTCTGCTATGATAATAGATGGAATATTTAGCATATTGCAATACAAAAAGGTGATTGAGATATTGGTGGATCCTCCTTCCACAGTGAAATTCAGCTCTGCTGGAGTGATCTGGAAACCTTCATTTGACGAGCCCTGGTGGAAACCATTGAAAATGCCAAATCTCACTCCCATGTGATGGATCTCTGCTCAGACCAGAACATCTCTCAGTACAAAGGAGTGTATTACATCCTTACAGGTGACCATATTTCACAGAGATGTCATCTGGGGAGTGAGGGAGGATATCCCTGACATTAATCTCAGCAGCAACTGGGTGTTCAACTCAGCCCAGTCAAACACATGGTGTCTGAATTCACAGAACCTCAGAATCAGTTTCGTTGGAAAAGACCTTCAAGATCAAATTTAACTGTTCCCCCAGCACTGCCAGGTCACCACAACCCCCTGTTCCTCAACACCACCTTGTCTGTCTGTGAAACCCCTCCAGGGATGGGGACTCCACCACTGCCCTGGGCAGCCTGGAGAATCAGTTTCGTTGGAAAAGACCTTCAAGATCAAATTTAACTGTTCCCCCAGCACTGCCAGGTCACCACAACCCCCTGTTCCTCAACACCACCTTGTCTGTCGGTGAAACCCCTCCAGGGATGGGGACTCCACCACTGCCCTGGGCAGCCTGGACAGCCCCAACAGGGAAGAAATCTGTCCTAATATCCACCCTTAACCCCCCCCGAAGGGAGGAACTTGAGCAACTTGAGGCTGTTTCCTCTTGTCCTGTTCCTTGTAACTTTGGAGAAGAGATTGACATGCACACACCCCCTCCACACACACCTCGGTCCAACCTCCAGCCAGGGAGTTGTCGAGAGCGAGAAAGTCTCCCCTGAGCCTCCTTTTCTCTAAGGTAATTCACCTTTTGAAGAGGAAAAAGGACGTCTGTTTGTGCCTAGGAATCCAGAAACGAGGTGGAAACATGTAGTGCTGCTGGCAAGGCTGGAACCCGACCTGTTTTGTGCAGTTAGAACCTACACGGGTGGAGCATTTCTCAATTCCATTTTACAGTTTCTGGACTTACTAGCTTAGACTTACCTCATTTTGGATTTAATTCTCTGCTGGTTGGGGAGTGGGCTTATATCTACTGCCTACGAGGGAATTATGTTCCCTTACAGAAAGAAAAGGTCTGGTCTACCAGCGCTGTTCCCTGTGTAAGGTTAAAAAAAAAAAATCCCAAAGGAAAATAAAAAGAGCCCAAATGAGTTTGGTGCCTGGAAGAAAAAAATAGACCTCGTTATGTATTTTTTAAGAGCACTGAAGTTAGAGATCATCTGGTTTCTATTGGTTATTATTTTTACCTAAGAAAATGTTCTTTCTCTTGAAATTCAATGAAGCTGAAAGTGTAGAAAAAAATAAAATTACCATTTTTGCTTAAGAAAAAGAAATTTGGAACGTTTCAGAAAATGCTATTGGAATGGTGATCTTTACACGCAGATTTTAAGTTTCACATTGCTGTTTTATTTAAATAGGGCTCCCAGAACAGTTAGATGCTGCTACTACCTTACACAGTGACAGAATAAGATTTTTAATGCTTTACCTCCCCTTTCACCCTGAGTAAATGCCGATCCTTGCTGGTGAGTAAAACTGCAATTTAGCAAGTTGTTCTTTTAAGTTCTGAAATTCCCATTTAGTTTGATCCAATTTCTCCACTCCTCTTCCTTCAAGGGTGACTAAACAAGCAGAATACCCAAATTCACCTAATTCATTGTTTTCTCTTTCCCAGTGTGATGACTGTATGGTGGTACTGATTCAAAGTTTTAAGTGGCTTTATAAAAAGTATTTCAGAAGAGCAGAATGTGGACGTGTGAGCTTAGAACCTGAGCAAAACAACCTCATTAAATTAGCTGATTCAACTTTCTTGATTTCAAGAAGAAAATGCTCAGAATACTGTCAGGGTTGAAGTTCTTTATGCCACAAAAAGCCAAAGGAAAAGAGATAAAACAAGATTTGAGCAGTTTTGCGTTGCATATAGGGGAACTATCTGATTTCCTAAAGCACAGTGGTGAGAGAAATGAGTTCTTATTGACTCGTGAAGTAATTTCAACAGGTTTGGGCTCTTTTTTGGGTTTTTTTGTTTTTTTTTTCCACAGCTCAACTAAAGCTTTTTGAAATTTCTACAGAGCATTACTTGGAAAAAAAGATGAATCAATTATTCATCTCAGAGATAGGACCAGAACCTGCATCAGTCCCCTTTAAGAAGTTTATTCTGTAGAGGGGTAAGCCCCTTAAGAGTGTTACTTTGTGTGAGTATGGGTGGGAGAAGCTGAATCATTATTAATTGCAAATTGATCAGTTGCTTTTTTTTTTTATGAATTATTCATGAACAGATCCAAACTTCTGTGAATATATTCAGTATTCACCTAACAGTTGGGATGAACAACTTTCAGAAACTAGTGATTGACAGTGAACCTTCTGGTACACTATTTAAACAATATTGATTCATGGGCATGCTAATATATTTGTCTCTATCGTAAAACTCGACCAGACCCTATCAGCTGGCAAATGCACATAAATAGCTGGTTGTGTGACCTCCCTGCCCTGGATAAAACACATTGTACTCCATCTTACTGTAACATCTGCCCTTAAAAATTATGCTAAAGCTTCTAAAGATAAGATGATAACACTTGACCAAGTTAGCTCCTCCCATGCCTTGCCGTAGCTATAAAGAGACTTTCCAAGGGTATATAGTGAAAGGACAAGGGGTGATGGCTTTAAACTGAAAGAGAGATTTAGATGAAATGTAAGGAAGAAATTCTTCACTGTGAGGCACTGGTTGCCCAAAGATACTGTAGATGCCCCATCCCCAGAAGTGCTCAAGGCCAGGCTGCCAGAGGTTTTGGGCAACGTGGTCCAGTGGAAGGTGTCCCTGCCCATGGCAGGAACTAGATGGTCTTTAATATCTCTTCCAATACAAACCCTTCTATGACTCTGTGACTCTATAATGTGGATGGCAAAGTTGCCCTCCCTCTGTCTTATTGAAAAGCAGGAGCATGGCACGCTAAATTACGAGGGTTCTGCTTTTTAAGTTTTTCAGAACTTTAAAAAGACTTCTTCCTTCTTCAGGAAATACCGATTCGATCAGTACAGAAAACTCACTAACTTACTCCTGGAATGAAACGCTGACTCAAATTTTCATCTGCTGCCGTGGTAGGTGTAAGGCAATTTTATCTTTAAATTTAATTTTGCATAACTTTATGCAGGTCTTCAGTGCTGAGGTTTTTCTTTTTTTCCAGCTCACCACCTTTCAGATCCCAATATTGATTCAGAAACAAAAACTGAAGAAGTGAATCAGAGTCCCCACACTCGGGCAAAATCTCCACCTCTTGGTGTTGCCTCAAGCCATGCTGGACAAAAGATCTACAGAAAACATGACTGTCAGCACCAAAGGAGGGTTATAACAGGTAGACTGCCTCTTTTCCCTAAAAATGAGGAAAATAAAAACCCCAAGAACTGGACTCTATACAGAGCTCATAACTAGCTGAGGGTCCAACAGCTTCTTATTTTATAGAACAGTAATACATGTGTAAGAATATAGAGTATGGCTCTGAGGACATGCTCAAGCACTCCAGACTGGACTGAGGTGCCACATGCTACGGCAGCACGGTGGGAAATGAGCTCCTGCCCCACTCCCTGGAATGATTTTCTGCACATTCAGCTTTAAACCCACCTTTTATTTCCCCGATAATTCCAGAAATAATGAATAGCCTTTAAAAGAGTTGATTGAACAGGATGTTCTACCTACATCTTACAAATTAGGAAGAGATTAGAGGGAGAAGAGCATGATGGTTTGAGGCAATTTGCTTATGAATGTATGAGTTCTCCTTCGCCTTATGTATATCACAGTGCTCATCAGCCTTCTCGCTGTGAGACCATTGATTCGCTGTCTGTCACAAATCTGACATCTGATGGAGGGACACGCAGGGGAGGTTTTGACAGAGCAGTTGAACCCTATAAAAAGCAAATGCCTCCAACGCAGAAGGTTGTCACCAGTGTGGTCACTGTTCTACAGGAAACCTCTGCCCAAAACCTTCAGGTGGAAGCAAGAGAAGCAGCAGCAGAGGCTGTTGGCAGAGAAACGGCCTGTAGTAAAAGTACTACTTTCAGTTAACTCCTCCAGTTATGCTTCTGGAGACAACATAGTCGAGAAGATTACAAGATAAAAGCCCTGCTTGGATAACTGGCAGAGCAAGGCCAGCCTGAGAAGGATGGTGAGGACACAGTATCACAAGGTGTTCCGAAATTTGTTTTCTATCAGTTAACTAAACAGTCCTTTGCACTTTTTAAAGGAAAATTAATACTCAGTAGAAGTTCCTTGGCTAAGCCTGTATTTTCCCATTTTACTCTTAAAATTGAGTTGAAATATTTACCCCTTTTCCTCTCAAAATAATCAAGGCTTTCCCAGCGAGGTGGATCCTGAGGAATACCACACCTGGGAGCCCGAGGGGTGTGCTGTAGGTTTTACTGCGCACTTGCCAGATTGTGCAGCCCTAAGGAGGCTGTCATTCACTGGGTATGTGCAGCTCATGAAAATTTAATCTTTTTTCTTTAAAATGTTATTATTTTCCATTTCTGCAAATATTGTCTCGTAGGAATAGGGAAGGCAACCTGCTTTCTGTGAGTAACTCAATCTGATGCACTGGGTGTCTCAGACAGTTTCGATCGAATGCCAACGGGGTGGGTTTGGCAGGTGGAGGGCAAACCCATAACTGGTGTTGCAAAGCCCTGGAAAGCACTGTACTCCTCAAAAACAGGTACATCATAAGCAATATATTTTAACATGGAAAGATGGAAAAGGTGAAATAATGTAAAGCCTTGAGATTCCCAACTTTGCAGTTTGGGAGACGCCATTGGAAGTGACCAAGGAAGGAGCAGGAATAGCTCAAGCTTATGTTAGGTGAATTTCCTCCTGCTGGAACATAAAGGAGAATCCAAAATAATATGGGAAAAGACATCAGACAAGTTGAGGGAGGTAGAGCTCAAGGCCAGCATTAGAAAACCACCTGTACCTGTGAACACTGGCAAAAGCCAGGACAAAACCAAGACGGTGCGTAGAAAAGGGGTCAAACAGTAAGAGCTTTCATCCTATCGGAAGTGCTGATGAGTATGCACACTGTGTCCTGCATGACACTGCAATTTCCGACCCCTCCCCAACAACCACCTTCGGCCATGCTTGACTCAAAGTCTGCGATGTTGGTCTCTACAAGTCTTAAACAACTTTCTGCAGTGGTTCCCATCTCAGCAAAGATCAGGAGAAGCTCTGATTGAGACCCCAGATTTGATGCATCTTCTAGTTTCAACTGAAGGGTTGTTTTTTTCATTCGTGTGTGTGTTTCCCCTCCCTTTTTTTTTTTTCCTGAAGCAGGTGGGACATAATCTACAGTTAACCAGAGAAAGACCACAGCACTTTCTTTTCCAGATGAAATACTGCCCACGCCTAGAGAATTTAGTGCAGTGGAGGAAATTAAAAACACATTCAGGGATGGGCATTTTTAAAAACGCTTAAATGATTTAGGATCTTAAAGCCCAACATGAACAGAAAGGAACATAACAGTAAAGCTTAATGGGTACACGCTAGTAAAAATTAACCTCTTTCGGAAAAATAAAACATGAAATTCTGCTGATATTATGCTATCAAGGCTCATGACAGGAAATTACCCATGGTAAAATTTCCTTATCTGAACCACCCAAGCTGAATCTTTGGCCAAAAAGACCAACCTTGCCTTTCTGGAAGCAGCATTGTCCTCTCCCTCTCCATGTACCTCCACATGCACAAATCTACAACCCCCTTCTGTCACAGCACAGACACGAGGGCTTGATTATAATCATGGGTGGAAAAATTATCAGAAGGTGGAATACAGCAAAGGACAAACCACCGGGCTGCAACACAAGTTATCTGGCAACAAAAGAACATTTCAGTTGCCTGAGTGAAATCAGGGGCTGCTCTCTGCTCTCTTTGTACAAAAAGTGGAAATGTAGGATAATTTTATAGGGGAGAAAAGCAGGAACCCCGTAAACCCTTGTGCCTCTATGCAGTGCTTGCTATTTACCTGCTGTCTGCTGATTCTTTTGGAATTATTTTATTAGAATTTAAATAACCGATATGTTCTCGTTTCATCAAATCCCATTTTCAGTGTTCCGCTCGTGTCATACGCTAAAGCCATAGCACCTTTGATCTCATTCTAAGCCTTGAAATAACTAGGAGACATCAGTCAGCATGGCTTTGGTTTAAAAGAGACGCCATACAGTACCTGTGCTCGGTGTCGTATGAATGAAAAACCATTTACCTCTCCCCCGTTGTATTTGTCAAAAGACAGCATGCGTGGTAAAGCTTTGGGAAAATATCTTTAATTGTATTTTGCACCAAGCACTTTTTATTTGGAACCTCTGGCTTTTTCAAGTTCTCATTCACCACATATCATAGTAATCATAATCATCATCATCATAATAATAAATACAAATGGAAAATATCTTTGAATAGTAAATTTTAGCCTACTGGGACTGTCAATTGTGGATGGGCTCTTGATTGATCAGAATATTACACAATGGCACGGTGTAATTCTTTAGCGTGATGTTGTAAAATGGAGTATTGCTTCTGTTATTTTATCCAGTTTGCTTTTATATGACAGGGTTTATTGTGCGTTATGTTGTAGCTCATTCCTCTGTTCACAATGCCTACTGATGTGTAATTATGACTTGTCTGAACTGTAAGAAGGAGCAGTAAGTGAAAGAAAATCTGCAAGCGCACTTGATTTATGAGCCCTGATACTATATTACAGTCCTAATCTGCCTGCTTAACTTAGCTTCAGGCAAACTTACTGTATAACACGCTTACGATTAGCACTGCAGCAAGTTGTAGAAGATTTACTCTGTTGGAGCTATGAGACTTTTTTTAAAATGATTCAGTCATTATTTCAGTTACAGGTATGGCAATAAATTATTTCACATATAAAGATTCTGTGTCAAGGAACAGCCGTTGCGAAAAAAAAAAAGCCTTTTTATACAGTAACAAAGAACAGTGCTCGGAGTGTTTTCCTCATACAAAACGTCTTAATGTTATTGGTCATTTTTTTATGATGAAACTTCTTACACATTCTTCTCACATTCATACAATTTGTTTTATTATACTGCGGCTTTTGTAGCTCAGCACAATCTGCTTATTATAAGAACGTCTATTTGGATCCAGCGAATCTCATATTTTCAATAGTGTCCCAAAATAGAAATTACTATGGATGGGCAAATGAAAAGAAGGCCATAAAGCAATGACCTAATGTCAGGAAGAAAAGATGTAAGAAGATTTGCATTTTTTTTTAATCACCATTCATGAAGACAGATGCATTCGTTCAGTCTTCTTGAAACTGCAGCATATTCAGAGCAGCTACTTTTGGTAAATTAGAGTGGTACATTATTACCCTCGAATAATAAAGATCAGTGTTGATCGTTCAGGCCCTAGTTTTGGTCTCACTGAAATCACTGCCTGGCTTGCCGTTTGACTTCACTGGAATCCCTATTATACAGCATTTGTTGTGGCAAATGAGCCAGGGATCTGAGGTTGGATCCAGGGAGAGGCGGCTGGCTGTTAAATGGGTGGTAATCATTCATTTTTGGCTGAACCAGACTGCTTGCCTGAGTGAAGATAGGTGTTCAGATCCAGATTTTATAACTGGTCCTTAGAATGATAAATTTTTTTTCCTGGGCTTATTAGTGGTAGGATTTTTAAAACCTCAGAAAATCATCTGTAGTTTGTGTTGTAGTGAGATCCCAATCAGATGAGCAAATACAAAACATTTCTCTGCAGTGGATAAAAGGCTAATAAAATAGCTGTATGGAAATATTTCTAAGCAGACTTCCCTTTAGGGTTTAAAATTTTTTTGTTTTCCTTTTTTAATTTTTTCTTCATTGACAGTAAGATTGTGAATTCTAAATGTTACTTTTCTCCTTTAAAATTAGCTCCTTACACTTACCTAAAAGACAGTTATGATTACCAGTGAAACAAGGATTTGTCAAGAAAGGCTGCACGTAAGTCACTTGTTGGTTCGTGCATTGCAGCAGCAAAGCAGAAAGGTTTCTGAAGGGAGCAGTGGAACAGTATGAACAGGGGACGACAGCATCCTTTAATTATGAATGGTAGTATTTTCAAGCTTATGCTGCTCCAGTGAAGTTACCATAAACAATGAGCTTTTTTATAGCTTAACAATAAAGCCTCTTAATTTCTTGTTTTCTATCTTCTAAAAAAACCCTGGTTCTCCTACACATTATAGAGTCGCCCTCTTCCAAGGAGTTGGCTTTCCTACAGCTGGGCTCACAAATGTAATCCTGAGCATAAACACAAAACTGGATGTGGAGATCTATGGTGTCCACCCACCCACTGCCGCCGTTTACTGTAAGGCCATTTGGGAACATGCCATTTGTGAGGGCCAAATGCACAGTCCGCGTTTTCAAGTACTGGTCATCGTATTACAGGCATCATCCACAAGTATTCGTTGATGCTATTGACTGGACAAAAGGTTTATGAGGCAGAAGAGATATTTTTCTAAATGCTGCTGTGCTACCTATAACCTAATTAACTTTACTTTAGCCAGATGAGTATACCTGGAAACCAAATACATCATGTGGCAATTAGCTTTCCTCCTTCTGGCTTAGTACACTTAAGATGTTTATTGAAAAGGTTAAATATTGATTGAAAATGGATAATAGAACCATATTACAGTTGCATGCTAAATGGCAGAACTTGCCCGTAAAACATTTCCAGTTACCCCACCGTAATGCAGTTACAGAACGGCAATCTGCAGCTAAAGCGCCCAGGCAAAAAAAATCAGAAACAAAAATAAATCACCCACTATGCAGCCATCCTTATCAGTACACTGAATTCACACAAATATGTTCGGAAGTTTGGTCGTTAATTATCGTGATGTTGAAATAATATAATAAAAATAATAATTGCTTGTGAAGTGATCTGTGGACTCCCTCCTCTGTCTCTCTCCCTTTCCCTCTTTACCAAGGGAAGCCACATAGACAAAGTATCAAGTGATCACATAGCATGAACTACAGCCCGAGGCAAAGCTTGTTATTTTACTTGAAACGGTGATGCATTTAGGACCCAGAAACTGTCAATAATTTTTTCTGACTTCCAGGGGATAAAAATCCCAATTACCGTAACTTTCCTGGGAGGCTGTATAGTCTAGAGCCACGTTTTAATATTATGATACATCCTTAACACCAATTGCCTTGCCTTTGTCTGTACTTTAGACCAAAACTGTGTAGACCTGTGAGATTAAGCTGATTTAGTCTAATTGTTGCTTATTTTGAAAAGTGGAAAGTATATCTTCAAAGAAGGCTGGTTGAAGTAGCATCTGTGGACAATAACACAATTTGACTTGGCATCCTTCAGCCAGTTGGCTTCAATAAGACTGTTAATGTAGATTCAAGGGCCCTTTGGCTGTTTTTCTGCCTAATTTTTTTTCTATAAAACATGGGCTTAGTTTCCCAAGCCATCACAGCAAAGACCTTTTCCAAAGGAATGGATCAAGAAAGTGTTTTTTAGGCTCAGCCGCTTCTGGGATGTGGGTGATGAATCCCTGTAGAGAGCTGTGCAGAAAAAACGGTCGGTTCTTCTGCTCTACCCCCGAAGGAAATCACACTGGAGATTAAAAAAATATACAGAGGAAGCTTGAAAAAAATTAACCTTACAGGGTATGTCCTCAGTGAGAGCTACGGAGAGGCTCGGTAGCTGGGTGGTGTGGGAGAGGAAACCACAGGTCCGTGGTGGAAAGCCTTGGGAAAAGGTGATTTGAAGACACTGCTGTCCATCCCTTTGGTGATCTTCTCTGTTATGCTCACCTGCCAGGAGCTCTGTCCTTTTTCCTCACCTTGCACCAGCAATGCATGCCAACATTATTCCTGGTGCACTCCCACCACGCTTTCCCATCTGTCCCGCTCCTGGGTAGTGAGAAAGTGATGATATAACTAGATTTAATACCACAACAAACCACCACACCAGAAAGAGTGCCACCCACTCTGCACTTCTTCACTTTCTCCTCCTTCAACTGGTGAATACATCTCTGACTCTCTATATATGTGAGATCTGGCTTTTTTTTTTTTTTTGGCCTTTTTTTTTTCCATTTTAATAACAATATCAGGCTCACTTAGAATGGTTGATTGTTAATAGCCCAATGCCAATATATCTTCTAGGAATGGGTAGATGTATACACGAGACTGCACAAGGTACATACAGAAAATATGTCTATTACTGACAGAATAAGAACCACCACACTAGATTAAAAGTTGACTGCCTGAGGTTCCCCCCCTCTGGCTAACAGTTCATAGCCTTGCTAGGTCAGAGACAAACTAAGTATAAAGATGTAAAGCAGAGTCCGAGTGGCCACCGACGTGAGTCGGGTGCAATATCAGTACAGGATTCATTCTGCTCATTGTGGTGTTAGTTTTGTAAAGACACCCTGGGATGAAATTCTGATAAAAATGTTTTTCACAATGTAGGATTTTCTGAAAATCTCGGAGTTGTTACTCGGTGGTTTCCAGGTGTAAATATTAAATACAAAATTGCATAGTGTTTCCTTCCCTTTAATACCGTATTACAGCTGTGTAGGTCTAAGGGTGTACATGAGACACAGTTTATAGGAATAAAAAATACCTCAGCACTATTATTTGGTCATTAATCTTGCTAATATTTTGGCACGAGGTGGTTTTGTTTGTTTGTTTGTTTTATGTTTCCCTAATTTGTCTTTGAATTCAATTTACCTGGTGCCTTAGCATTACGTACAAATAACTCTGCGATCTTTGCAACATCATCCGTTCATTTGGCTCAGTGAAAGTTGGTGTTTGTGTATCTACAAGAGGTTACCAAATCGGACACGCTAAATACCTTTGGAGGCAAGATTGAAGTGGCTTTGCTGTATTTAATATTTCTTTTTTTCCTGCACTTCCACATCAAAGTTCAATAGGAATAATTATCAGACATCTTTGTTGGTGTTACAAAAAAATAATAAAAATCTTTCTGATGCCATAGAGACACAAAAAATGCACTGTTTGTACCGTCAGGTGCTGAAATCCTCTTATAAACAAGAAGAGGCAAGAGAACATGTGAGATGTATGAGCTTCGATACACAGATTGAGCTTTTTGTTTGTTCAGGAAATTACTTGAGCAATTTCTTGTACCTATTTTGGCATTTGGGGAGGTGCTTGGTTCTACGCATTTTAATTTTTCACAGGAAGTAGAAGAGCATCAGAAATGTTAGAGTCGCTCTGTATTTTACATTTCATATGACTGCAAAAAAGGTGTCTTCACTGCGGTTAATTATTAATCTTTCCTTTTGTAGAAGAGCATCAGAAATGTTAGAGTCGCTCTGTATTTTACATTTCATATGACTGCAAAAAAGGTGTCTTCACTGCGGTTAATTATTAATCTTTCCTTTTGTACAACGGCATTATCTTTGAAAAAAAAAAAGAGTAGAAGAGGGAATGGCGTGTTTTTCTGTGTTATCTCCTTGGTTGGTTGGTTTTGGTAATGAGGATCCAAAATGAACTTTTGCAGTTTATATATTATCGTCCCTAAACCTCAACATTGTGCAAAATATTTCGAAAGCTTCCCTTGATCAAACTATAATGCCGTTGAAATATGTTGGGCAACATGTACCCTACCTACGCGCATCATGCCAAATGAACTGCATCATTCCAATATGGTGCCACATGTGCATGGAAGCCCGTAGCGCTTGTAACAGGTGCTGCCGAGACGCGCTCGACAGAGATATCGGCAGTAAGGTCATCTGTGAAAATGAACACCCAAAATGTCAGCGGAAGGTTACCGGGGTGCTCCAGCACCCAGAAATAGGTGCTGTGGTATTTTTTTCTGTTGGGATAAATGAAGGGAAGAAATGCTTTGGGAATGAGGTTGAGGATGGTGTCGGTGAAGATGTGCGAAGGGGAGCTCAGAAAGGTAAATGCGATGGAAGAGATTAGGACGCCTTCAGAAGGGCATCTCTTACATTTAAACAAAACGTGCATAGAATCATCTGCTACTCTGCATCTTCATGCATGAAAATTTGTTTCTTCCAAGATAAGAGTGAGAAGCCTAAAATAGAGGTCACAGCCTAAAACTGAAGCGGGGTTGAGGCACATCTAGGAGGGCAAAGGTATTTTCTAAGATTATGATTGCATTTTACATTTAGTGCCGTGGGAAAAAACAAACAAACAAAAAAAATGACAAAAAAATCCAAGAAACATTCCTCATGTTTAGGCTGGGTCTCCGGCAATTTGTCCTCTGCAACGTTCTTGGCCTTTGACATTTACAGTCTTGTGTTTATCACTGTAAGCAGAGCCCCAGTTTGCTTCCTCTCCTCTCCCCCCACCCCAACTCCTAAGACAGCATCCGAAGCTGTTAAAATGATAATTAACGGGGCCGCATTTAGCCGGGATTGATTCCCATGAAGGGGCTTTAGCTGGTTTTGCTACCAGCCGCTGACGTGCAGCACACCACTGCATCGCGACGCTTTGTATCTTATTTGTATTTAAAAGTCAGATATTTTGTTCTGGATAAACTTCAGAAATGCTCTTCAATTCTCAGTGAGGCAAGCATTTCAATTTTCTGCAGTATTAGCAGGGGTAACTAATGATGGCTAATTTTTGCCTGTAGTATTTCCCTCAATCTGCTTGTGCACTTTCAGTCACTCTGGCAGCAGCAGCATTTGTACATTTTCTGGTCACTAAACACTCAAGTACAATTGTAAGTGATCAGTTTACAGTTGGCCAACAAAAGAGCTGCAGGAATGTCTAAAAGAAAAAGAAATTTGAATAAATATGCATGTGTCTAGCCCATGTTCTGTGGGCAAACGCACAGCCTCTGCAAGAGAGAAGGAGAGAGGGCAACGGAAATTTATTTTAGCTCTGAGAATATGTTTTGAAAAATAGGATCATACATTTATCCTGCCATAAGAGGGTCCAGTATATATCCAAACCATACAGATTTTTTTTTAAAAGATGTTATTATGTTTCCTCATGTTGCAGGTAAATCCTTCGCGTCACTATTTTTATATTTGATTATTGTTGTCTTAATATTTTAAAAAATATGTTCAATCTATAGGTTTGAGGCTGGCTTGAGTTATACTGCAAATTACCACCATCTTTTTTAACAAATTTGAAAGCTATCTAGTTCAAACAGAATATTTTAGATGGGAAGATAAAATTTTCTTAATGCATTTTAAAAATATACAATTGTAGAACTGCGTGAGGGTCCTTCCACAGATAATACCTCTGAAGTGGGGGACTTCAATGCAATTTGTTAATCTTCACAACTCATGGGTTATTCAGACAAACCAAATGTAAAAGGCAAAGAAATATTTTTTTAAATGAAGAGGCAGCTCACTTGTGCCCTTATTAATTATTATTTCCCGGTGAAATTTAATTATTGCCTTGCATTTGGGATGGTGCTGGTTATGATGGAGCAGCAAAAATAGTTCAGATTAAATCAGAACTCTATGGAGACAGTTCAACAGCTCGTGTCGCAGAGAAGCTTTCGTTAGAAATCTCACAGCCTGCAAAAGATATTTCTCTGTTTTTCTGTGAAGAGGTGTCATCGTCGGTGACACCGCTCTGCAGACATAATGCCAAAGAAACAGGGGGGAAGCACCGTGGGATTTGCATGTTTTATACTAAAATCATCTGAAATGCAGGAAACCTGCACAGCTTCGTGCTTCGATCAGAGCAAATCAATGGGCACTAAAAGGGAAATCCGTCATGTTAAGTACCAAAATATTAAAGGCTGAATTATGGCTTTTGCAGCGACAGCCTCCTGGGGCGTGGAGGGAGACGGCGAGGAGAGGTGCAATGCTCGAGCGGCCGTCGCTGAAGGCACTGCAAAGTGCCGAGGTAGTCAGATATCCTCGGGGGGCACTGGGAAAGGCACTTAGGAGTGGCATCTCTCTAACGCAGAGATGCTGAAAAAAGATACTCCTGCTGAGCACCACCTTCCTGCTACTGAATAGCACTGGCAGAATTTGACCCCCAAGTATGTCATCCGTCGCTTATTGCCAGGGGGTGTGATTTAAATGTCAGTCGTTATTACTCCTTTTTATAACGGTAGAGAATATTCCTCTGCCGTCCCCTCCTAGTCCTGTCTCTGGACATTAGAAGACACAGAAACAGGCTCCTGCCCCTGCTCTTGCCAGCCACAGTCCCGCGAGTCATGAATTGGCTCCGCTCTCCCCCTCTGCCACCTCCTATCGCTCCTGAGTGCAGGAAAGACATCCTGACTGCGTGGATTTGCAGAGGCAGGAGGCGGAATATTTTGCTTTCATCATCTATTGTTTTGAGTCAAAGCCACCATGTCAGATCCTTAATACCGAGGCCATAACCTCAGCTGGTAAATTCACGTCGGTTCACTGAATTGGGACTGCAGCCGTGGCTAGTAGGTGGTCCTGCTTTCCCACCTCTTCGTGTTGATGACTGTACTACACACATGCACGTGCACGTACAAGGGATGCCAGAAATGAAGCATCTGTAGTTTCAACCTACTTGTAAAGCAGTGTGATATTCTAGATGACATCACAAGTGCCAATAAGATTTGGAGGCAAATTTTCACCCAAGCTGAGCAGGCGAGTGGCTCAGGGAACTTTGAAAGCTCTTGTCTATCATAACACGAGAACTGGAAGATCAATCCAGGCCTCCCGACCCCCATCCCACTGCCTTCACCCACGACACAAGGATTCTTGCTGAAGCTCAGTTGCACAAACGAGCTGTTCATTTTGGGTAGAACACACCTTCTATCTTCGGGCATATTTTCATGGATTGTTCAAAGAGTTTCAGTCCAATCAGTATGTTTCGAGCAAAACAAAAAGTTTTTCCTAATCTGATGACAGAACTTCTCTGTTGAAGTCCAGGCCAGAGACTTCAGTAGAGTCACCAGAAAGATAGTGTTTCTCTTAGCAGCAATAATTCTCCCTTAACCATTGTTTTGGAACACATGGCGCTACACAAAAATGACAATCATCATTTTAACACAAGTGAATATATTTTTACTGAGTCAACTTCTGCTACAAGCTTTCAGTCACGCCTCTTGGAAATGCAAGTGCTATGTTGGTGCCAGTTCTGTGTAATCTGCAAATCCTAACCCGTGTCTCAATCATCCTAGAACTATAGTGCTATGCTTTGGCTCTTCTAGGGGGGGAAAAAAAAGAAAAAGAAAAGAAGAAAAAAAAAACCACGTCTGTGAAACCCTAAATAAGACCAGACTTCAGAGTTTTATTTGAGAAACAATCAGAAATCTGAGTGCTTATCTAGAGCTCTTGAATCCAAAAGGCCATCAGAGCACGCTTTCTTCTGACTCTGTCAGCACATCACTACAGTTTAGAGAAGGAGACCAGATGAATGCTTTTTATCATGTTGCATTCTTGGATTCTGACACAATGGTCAGAAAAAAATATTTTTAAAAAACCCTCCCAAAATGTCAGAACCTCAGTCTAGCTGGGCCTTAAAAATAGCTGAAGTTCAAGAGGTTACCTGTGTTTTACAGCTCAGTTGACAATTCTTGCTCATTTGGGAAGGATGAGAATATTTGCAGATGAATTTGTGGTTGAGATGAACTTAGGAATTCCTTGGTCAAAAGGCTGCAGCACTTCCCATGAGAAAACCTGAAGGAAGGAAAGCCCTGTGCAGAACCAAGCTCAGATTGTCTTCTCTGCCTCCAACCACAGAAGGAGAAAGACCTTCTTTCCTGTGTCATAGCAGATCACAGAGTATCTACCCCACTATTTCCACCTGACCCAACAGACAGAATCAGGTCAGATCCAGGAAAACCTTGTGCTGCTAGCAAAGGTCTCCTGCACAGAGTGCACCGTGCTGGGACCTGGACCAATTAACACTTGACATCTGTGATGGAGAAAAGATCCACAGCCGGCCAGTTACGAATTTGCCTTGTCTCACTGATGCATCTTCTAGTGTCGCCAGTAGGCAGTAAATGCTAGATAATGAAATACTAACGAAATCGTAATATACTGATATTATTGGAAGTTGACTCCAAATTGAAATTTTCGCCATACGCTTTCACTGTCCCTGCTAGGAGAACACCACAACAGGTATAATGTGTGAATTCACTTCCTAAGGAAATAAAATGAATTACAAACAGACTTCTAAAATCAGAACAAATCATTTGAAAGAAATTAAAATCTCCTTTTATCTGTTTCCTGATTATAGGTCAACATTTCCAAATCAGTTAAGCATCGCTGTGCATTGAATACAGCATAATATACGTAAATACATCGACAATTAGAATCAAGAGAAACCCTAATGTTCGGTGATCTTACAAATGAGGTCAGGGCTATTTTTTGTGGTTCTCCCTAATAAAAGTGTAGTACATTTGACTTTCAAAAATTATAGTACTTTTGGAATTTTGTGATCTAATCATTTATAATTTATAATTTTTATTTATTTGTTTTGAGTTGGTTTTTCCTCCTGTCGCTCTTGTTGTTTTATGCTTGATGCTTGATTTGCACATAAATTCTTTCTGCTATGTTGAAAGTCACACGGGATTCGGCCCTTAGGGGAAATATTCACAAGATAGTTGGTAGAATATTGATTTATATTTAACTGATTTTTCCACAGCAGAAAAAAATACTCTGTTGTTATGGTCATTTTAGTTCTCTCTATGAAACAACTGATAAAAGTGGTGGGAAAAATGAGACCTTCAAATATAATTCTTAACTGATAAATGTTTTTTAAAATACTGCAAGACACGAAGTGCATTTATTTTTTTAAATATAAATTAATGAAAACCTTCTGAAATTAAAGAAATGCACAAGTTAACGTCCAACCAGATATACTTTGTGCAGTCTGAATATTTCTTTCCCTGACATCACAGAACTTAATTGTCTGTAGAAGACAACACAAGGTAAATAAGACCGATGCTAAAATTTCATTTTAGAGAATTTCTGGTGTGTTTGTGTGTGGGAGGCTCTGCTTTAGGTATTGTTTAAAGTGAATATATTGAAGTACAGAAAAGATAATAATTTTTTTTGTGATTGCTGCTCTGAAATCAGGGATTCAGGTGACTATCAGAAAATACAAGGTATCTGATAGGTACTTTGGTTCACCGGAGATCTCAGCCAAACAAACCGGGATTTTTCTGAAGCTGGAGGCTGATTCGGAAAGATCAACAGAGGTTTACCAAATGTTTCCTATCCCAATGAACTGCTTTGAGTAGCAAAAACTGACACACATTTAATGGAAAGAAAATCCTTCTTTCATAACAGTATCATTTTTAGGAGGGGAGAAGCTTTAGGCAAAAAAAAAAAAACAAACCAAAAAACCAAGAAGAAACCCACAAAAATTAGGACTCGCTGTTAAATTCAGGCTGCAAATATATTTGCATTGACTGTTAGTTTGAACGTAATGTGGCATATAGAAACCAATAAATGTTAGGTTTCCAGGGGCTTCCACCTGTTAAGGAGTTCCTGCAAGACAGCAGTCCCCTTTCCAAAGCCATTAATACTGCAGAAGGGCAATATCCAAACAGCTGTATTGAATTACCCACTGTATCATTATAATAACCAGAGTTTTTCTATCGCAGGTGATGTTTTTCCTGCCATTTGACCCTTTTAAGCTGATTAAAATACACAGTTTATTTTTTGGTCGTGGTAGGAATATTCTTGTGCTGTATATGCAGGTGGTTAAGCTCCCCAGAACAGGTAAAAAAGAAACTATCCACTGCAGCAAAGTGCATATTGATTTTTGTTAACTTTGCAGCTCCAGGCTCTCAACTAAAACTCCCCGAACACCAGAAAACCAAAAAAGTAAACCCAAAGTCTTTCTCAAAGAGAACAGCATCTTTTTTTTTTTTTTTTTTCCCCAGGTAATTATCAATTTCTGCGGCTTTAGGGGCATACAATGAACAGCAGCATTTGGAGTTCAGCATTTGCGCTCTGAGTGATCTGTAATATTTCAATATTACCATATTAACAGGATGCAGTTACTGAAAAGGTAAAGGAAAAGGTAGTGCACTCAGTTGATGTTATGCATTTTTCTCTCACATTCTTAAAAAAAAAATAAAATTCTAAAGCTATGAAATCACTGTCGGTGCCTCCCATTGACATTTTATGGTTGTGTAAAGTAAAATGAGGTCAAAAGAAGCCACTAACAGCATCTCAGCCCTGTTTCTGCAACATAGTTTGTCACTACAGAATGTGGCGATGGCATTGCATGTGTGCTGGTTTTCTGAAATTCGTGGTTGATCTCAGGGTGTCACAGAGCTGATTCTTTGTTGTCTGAGACCTTAAAAAACACGTACTGTAAAGGTTTAATCCAAATCTCACTGCATGCTGTGGTAACTGGATCGCATCCTAAATGCAGACCACATAAAGTCGACTTACTTGTACCACCAGAGAGTGATCCCCTAATAGTCTTCAAAATAATAAAGATGCATAAACCCTGGAATTTCTGAAAAAATCAAATTAGATAACTCCTCTTCTTATACTCAAAACTGTAACTTTATTATGAAGACCCTTCAAAATTAACTCATTTTCCTTTTCAGCTAACTTATTTGGTTTAATTAGCAGCAAACACTCCATTGATTCTTGCCCAACAAAGGAAAATTCCGTAGTTCAGATCTCTCTGAAGGAAAATCCCATTTATTTAAATATAGGAATTACAGTTGCAAAATGAAGCAATTTTCCTTAGTAATGCCAGTGCCAGAAAGTCCTTATTTGAGGTTAAACTACCTTAGAGTGGAAGATTATTTTTCCCAAACCAGTATTGCTGCTAGCCAGGAATAGACACAGAAATTTCCTTTGGAAATTCCCCTCTGAAGGGGTAGTGAAAAATCCATTATGATGCTTATTATTATTCGTAATGTTAATAGTAGTAATAAGAAGGAGCAGTAATTCTGGTCAGGCTAAACAGGAAAAAATATTGGATCTAAACATACGCAAGGACGTTGCCTCTTTGGTTTTGCAAGGCAGAGGACTGCCAACAGGAAGGTGAAGCGAGATGCTGCAACTTCGGATGACTTCTGCAGTTCAGCTCATGGATCAAAGCAGATGCTAGAGGCAGATTCCTCGCGCAAAGGGCTGAACACAAGGAATTTTCCGGTTTCCCTCGATCTGCTCCGCTCGGCCCATCCCGTATGTGACATGTAAATCCAAACCCGTGGCTTCCGCCAAACAGCCAGCTCGCGTACGGTATGTGACGCTTTCTCAGATTCCTACTGACATTCAGATACTGCCAAAAATATCATGTCCAACTTTGCACAAAGCTCCACGGGCACAAAAATATTTATTATAAAACGTTTGTCTTCAGAGAATAATACTGAGCTCCAGGAGAGAGGGGTTTTTCTGTTCCAGATTTTGCTGTCAAAGATTAGGCAGTCTCACAAAACGTGTGCTGAGCCTCTTTGGCAAAATCTTTTTCCTTAATATTTGGTGTTTGCTTAGTTTTGTTTGTTTGCTCGGTTTTATTGCTGTCAGTGTTATTCCTGGTGACTACATGACTCAGAGGGACTAGAAATAAAATTAGAGACTTTCACCTCTAGGTCAACAGTTTCATTCTGGCCCAGAATACAGGGACCTATGTAAAATAACTCATTGATCTCACTCCAGTTCCCAGTTGGCAAGTATGCATATCGCAAACTGTATCGTTAAAATGGGCAATAAATTGTCATCCTGTGCAGCAGCCCCAGAAGTGAGCTCAGTGTTTGAATTGGCGTTGCTGCCGAATCACCCTTGCGCCAGGAGATGCGTTTCTCCTGGGCTGGAGCGCATTAGGAGGTGGGGGGGTGTCCTGGAGGTGGTTTTCCCTTTCCTCTTTTCTTCTTGAAGGCTAAATGAAGATCTACACGTTGCGGTACAGGCTGTCTAGCACCTCCCTGAATCAGGAGGAGATCTTCTAGCCAGATAATCAGCTGTAACTTCATAAGCACACCTTGCTCTGCCACCCAAGGCTTTGTTTTCCAAAGGATGCGCTCTTGATCCATGGTGAGTTCATTCTCTCCTCAGTAAACACTATTTACATTTCTTTGTAGTTGAGGTGGTTCCAAAGAAAATGCCTAATTCATAAAGGTGCCAAAACACAAGGAATGGAGTTGCTCCATCTTTAAAATCACCTGTTCGACCTGCTGCTTCCAGACCACGGCTCTGAGATAACCACAGCTCTCTATCCCACTGAGATCAGAGCCTGGATCTCTTTTCTCAAATGAAACACAGACAGAAAAAATCACATTGCGGTGATCTATAGCAGTAACAAACCCTCCTGTTTCTATAGAAAGAGGAGGGGGGAAGCTATTATATTTCATTTTGGCATTATTATTGATCATAACAGGTGCTGAGAACTGAAGACCCCCCAGGCTTAGAGGCATCGGTACCAACCATCAGTTTAAACTGCAACAGAGACATCACCGGTGTTCACTAAAAAGCCATCTACCCTTTTTGTAGATCCCCAGATACTTGTAACCCTCCATTCTTCAGCCCGTTGCAGAAGCAAGAGCATTTAGCCTCGGATCTTAGCAGCGCAGCTCATTGCTGGATTAATTTATTTCTCTGCCCTCTCAATTCTGTAGGTTTATAACCACTTTCCCCCTGTATCTGGAGCCGGCGTGTGCTGCTCTGCCATTGTCCAGGTATGACTAAGTACCGTCTGCTCCCGTTGAATATGGTGTCATTTGTCTTACGTGATCCGGGCTGGCTGCACTACACGACAGCACACGGTGACAGTAATTTGCACTGATCTGCCCCCACTGCTAGTCCTGCTGCTACAAATAGCAATTGATTACAACGCTGGAGTGTTATTGACTGTCACTATGAATACAAGCTTTATTTCATTTTTAAAGTAACCCGCCACAGATTTACTTAGCAGACACGGAGCAATAACAGCAACAAAAAAGAACAAAACCAAAACTTGCGGTAGAGGCAGCATTGCATAGAACACAGAAAAAATTAATTAACATCGCGAGACAATTACGGTACTGCAGATGAGCAGAAAAGCTGTGGCGGGTGGGAAGGGATAAATTTGCCCATGTTTCAGCGAAGCAATCCTGATTTACATCAACAGAGGATCTCGCCTGAAGCATTTGGGTCACAGAAATCTCTCAAATCCATCAGTGTGCAGAAAAAAAAATTAAAAACTCAGCCTGTAAAAGTCATCGTTATTATTGTCAAAACGTGATTCTGCTGAGGCAGCAAAATGCATTAGAGCCGTGTTGGATTTGCCCCTTCCTCTGGCTCTCCCTCCCCTCGGTTCAGGATACAGTTTTTGATCCAGGTTGTTAAAAGAGATCCTATTTCATACATCGCTGTGTTCTCTTTCTGAATCTTACAGTCTTAGAGCATTAATCTGCGGGATTGTCCCTAGAGTCCATTTGAGATGGGCGCAGAAATTTAGTTCAGGTAATTATCCTTTCTTTCCGAGCGAATTAAGGAACACGAATTCCTGCTTATCTGACAGAAGTGTAGCTTTCCCTCCTTAATGCTTGTCACCTGCAAGACAAGTCACACAGGTAAATCTCAAACTGTGCCTTTGTGCCCCATCTAAAGTGGATTTTGGATGTCTCTCTGGAGTAATACTCCAAGGACATTGTAGTTCAGAGAAAATGGTAATGTCTGTGTATAAAATGTGAATTATTTTAATAGGCTTTGGCAGCACCGCTCTCAACAAGACGATCCACCCCTGCTAATCTAGTGCGTACGGTTTCTCTCGCGCGCTCTCTTTTTCTTTTTTTTAAATCTGAATATAATTTCTCTAAGCTGCAATTTATCGGGGAAGAAAGCCTCTAACTGATTGTATTGAGCTGTTGAAGAACATCATACACTGAAATTCTGATTTAGAGATAGTTACAATACATCTGCTTTGCATATCTTTGCCCTTTAAAACGATATTTGTGATATAAGGAAGCACACAGCTTGCAGAGTAGCTGGTAAGTCGCCTATCCACATTTTTTTTTTTTGCATGTGTGTACAAAGATTAATTTCCTTCCCTCTTTTAGGCAAGACAGATTCGGTATCCTCAAAAACTACGGGAAATCATGAGTGTGGTGGTGGTGGGGCTGCTTGTAACAGGACTGATGTGGAAGACTAATCCTATTTTGTGTTTTAGGTTCCACTTCCACTTTTTTGGGGGTCCTTATTTAAGACAAACTGCCTAAAGTTCGCGTGTCCTACTGAAAAATTTGGGAGTGGGGCTGGATGGCTCCTCAAACTTTTCACAAATCCTGCTTTCACTCACTTTGGGGTTTGTTTTGTGGGTTTTTTTGTTGTTGGTGGGGGTGGTTTGTTTTATTTTGTTTTGCTTTTTGCTTTGCTTTGAACCTGATCAAGGTCACAGAGGAATTTTGTGGTATATGGTAGTGAACAGATCCGATCTTCATTCCTTGGATGTCTCCTGGTTCCTATGGCCCGTAGGGTTCATATGTGAAGAGATCACAGATTCCTGCAGAATATGTGCTGGCTCCCATCGTAAACTGGGTGCAAATCTTCATGCAGCTGTCAGCCGTACAAAATTTCGAGTCCTGCCTTTTAAAGAATTGCTTATTGTGACAGCAATGTCCAATAGCAAGTGGTGAAAATGGGAGGAAGGGTGCAGAAAAGATGCATTTGAAGGGTTTTCTTTATATACGTATTTCAAACAGAATGATCTTTCTAAAAAGGAAATTACAGGTATCACTGGTTTTACAACTATTGCACAGCTCAAATTAAAGCTTAAGCAGTTATGTATTTATCAATTAGCATTATTTCTCTATCCCTCTCTGACTCTCTGTATTGTTGTAACTCCATCAAATAGTCATTTGCTTTTTTATGGTAATAATCCCTTCAAATTCACTCCTTTCATCTGGATCCCTGTATGTTATTTGTTGTTCTGCTAAATCCCTATTACAGAGGCCTAGGAGTTCCAACGGCCTGATGAATAATTAGAAATGTTTTATCCCTAAGCTTCAAAAGGGTGCTAGAAATAATTATAAGCAAACATTTTATGTAGCATTCCATATCAACCCAATCCCGGCTTTGTGTTGTTTGTACTTTAGATAGTGAGGGAGAGAGGGAGATCTTGGGTACCAGCTCCGTCAGCGTAAAGACGACAGATAATTGAAGTTGCTGTAGCTTTTGTCTTCCCTATCCCCTTTTGTCTTCCCTCTCCCTTTTTCATTTTACCTCTTCCCTTTGCTTCTGGTGGCGGCATGCTCTCTGCATCACAAGGCTCATGACACCTCTCATCTCATAAGAGTACAGTTAATTAGGGGTCAATCCAACTTCATTATCCTGTTGGCAACACGTACCATACCCTCTTGCCTGCAAAGTGACCTACAAGCCTTAAACCAAAGAAACGTCACCTTAAACCAAAGAAAGCTCAGGTTCCACGAAGTGGAAGTTGCTTTTTAGTCAAGACTAGCTATGTCAGCGCAGTCTCATTCCCTAGAAAATTTTGGGAGTTGTAGCAACCCTCTTGCCTGCAAAGTGACCTACAAGCCTGCACTGCGCGTAAATAACGTCACCTTAAACCAAAGAAAGCTCAGGTTCCACGAAGTGGAAGTTGCTTTTTAGTCAAGACTAGCTATGTCAGCGCAGTCTCATTCCCTAGAAAATTTTGGGAGT
>NW_010391446.1:18364-22643 GCF_000710305.1 Buceros rhinoceros silvestris | reverse complement strand
GAGAGACTCACAACACAAAGTTTTTACACATAAGGCAAGGAGAGAGAGCTGTGTCTTGAAAGCCTACAAAACTAATTGGAACACACCCAATGTCATTACATTTGACAGCATTTTGAGAAATACCCAATCACTTTGTCATCAATTTTCAATTTTGTCAAGAGAAAGTAGCTTTTCATTGGCAAACAACCTGCTGTCCCCACACTATTTGTGAAAGTGTCCTGGCAGAGAGTAGTGTCATCTCCAAGAACATTTTTCAGGCTCACTTTCTCGATAAAACTTTTATCGAGGATTTTTTTTTAAAATCCTAGAAAATTGTGTTAAGATGAAGGTGTTTCATCCTGAAGATACCAAACATTAATGGCCCAGTACAGCAGAGGACACAAATACATGATCAACTTTACAACTCCTGAACTGTCCTACTAGGTTTCCACTAAAACCAGTGCAAGTTTTGGTGATAGGAAATTTTATCTATTAGCTTTGAAGGGACTGTGAAAGTTAAGTGTTGAAAAAGAATGAATTAATGTTTATAAAGGGAGGAAAAAAATGTATTTACCAATCAATATGATGAGGATTCATCTGTGAAAATCAAGGAACGACATGGAGCTCAAGGGTAGCACCGCAGCACCTTTCCACCAATCTGCTGCAGCTTTTGACTTCCTCCCCTCTGAAGTGAATTCATTCATCCTTCTACTTTTCAAGAACAAAAGGCAATGTGGTATGAGTGCTCATTTTGTTGGAGATCCATATTTTTAACCTATTTCTATATTTTTTTTCACTTTGTTGCTTTTGGTGGCAGATCTCTAATTTTCTCTTTTTTTCCCACCTGCACATCATGAACTCATGGTGGGAAGAAAAATGTTGGAAGGAAACGACTGTTTAGATATGATTTTTTGGTGGTTGCAACATGTGGCCTCTACGAAGTGGTGAAAACAATCTGAGTGGCATGGCAGAGAGGTAGAGATGTTTACCAAAAAGCATCGCTCTCGGCTGATGGATTCAGGAGGTGGACTCTCCCTCACCTCAGTGCATCTCTGAAGGCAACCTCATGAGGGAATTCAGCAAAGGAAAATCTTCTTTTGCTGGGCCCTCTGGCAACCTGAACAGCCACTGAGAGATCTGCAAATGGCAAATGTCACATGTGCTTGGCATCTGCTTGGTACAGCCACTGCCCTTGATGGGAGTGGCTTGTTGGAAGCCTGTTTTTTCTTTCTTTAAGAACTTTGTTTCATATCTATAATCTTATCTTCCTCAGGTCAGTTTTATAATCTGTCAGCTTTGGAAGTGCCTGCTCAGGCCCAGCTGAGGTTATGCCAACCTGGAGCTGGGATTTGAGAGGTCCTACCAAGGTCCTAACAACGTGACTCTCCCACATTTGGACCCATGCTGCCCATCCTGAGCGGCTCACTGCTGCACCGTGCCAGGTGGACTTGCTGCTCTGGCTCTTGGCTAGCTTGTGGCTGCCTTTCGGCATGGATGTGCCTGAGTGTTTGTGTTACTGAACAAAACCATCCAAATATTGCAGGTTCACTCGTGGTGGGAAATTGCAACGCTTCCTGGAGGTCTCTTCCTTCACCTCTGGAGGCAGAATCCAGACTCAAGTTGCAGTGAATTGTCACAAACCCCGTCTTCCACTGCACAGGCAAAAGGAAAATGGTTTGGACTTCTGTATAAGCTCTGTAAGAACTGAATGACTTGTTAAAATCACAGATTGTAGAACCAACAACTTCTCAGTTTGGAGTCAACTTCCCTTTGCTCCTCCAAACAAAAAAGAACTTTAAAAAGTTTGGAAACTTTGCCGACCCACCCAAGTGTATTTTATGTGCTTTGAAAAGCTTATCTTCCCTTTTGATTAACATGCAAATGATGTGTGCTTCCAACTTTCATCACTGCTAAGACGCTGTACATGCATCGTAAATAACCTGCCTATTCAGGTTTTATCTTGTCCACCTTACACTGCGCTGCTCTTGTACAGGAAATGGGCTGTATTTAATATTGATGGCTCTGTATGTGTCATTTAATCGTCCCTATTGATTGGATTTCATCAGAGTGTGGGGCTTGGACAGAAGCTTTGATTATACTGCAAGGAGCCTTTGCAGTTTTCTCTTGCTCAACCCCATATCAATGCACCTTCTGGTGTGATATCACTTTCACAATCAATACCTGGAAAGAAAATAAAAAAGTGGCCTCCAGGAAAAGAAAGCAAAAAAACCTCTGAATCAGCCTCTAATTCCCTTTCTGCACATAGATTAAACCTCTCCAACTCAAAGAACATTTATTGTGTGGTTTAGCGTAAGAAACGGGATGAAAAAAAAGAAACCAAAAGAGTCTCCATGGGTTGTCTGTTTAATTTCTACATCATTTTTTATTTATAAGTGTCAACCCTTCCTTTCGATGTCCCTAGCTGATGTTTGATAGCGGATAATTTTTAGCAGTTGCATGTAATGTTTCACTTAACAGCTTCTCTTGATCTAATAATAGTGCCATAAACATATTAATTGACCAAATTTATACCATAAGGGGACTCTCCTTATCCAAATTCTTTCTGACCAGAATCGGCCTTCTCACAGCTTTCAAAGAACATCCCTAATTTGACACTGTCCCACAGTGGCTCAACCTAATTCTCACTCCAGAACCACACTGGTATGCACTCCGACCTCCCAGCCTCCAAACGCCGCCTGTAACAGCCAGGCAGCATGAAACAATAATCCCTTGAAAAGCATTAATATGCAGCAGATGGATATTTCACACCGCTGGTGAGAGGGTTTCCCCATCTGGGCATCCTCGGATTAAAAGTATGCGTTGACGTGCTCATAAATTCACATCCTCAGTGGATGACAGAAAACATCGGTCGGAGTTGTATCGAAGTGCAGAGAACATACATAGCTCCTCCAAATGGTCGATTGTTCTCTGGTTCTCCATATTCATTGTCCTGCAATGAAAGGAAATCTGTGGGTGATTTATGCTCTCTGCCAGTGCTTCTCATCTTTCCAGGCTGATGATCCTTTTTCAGTGATACTACTAATATTTAAGAATATTGATAATGTTAATACCTCGGGGTTTTAGAAAGCATTAGAACATTTTTAGGGAGTAAAGAGTGTGTCACCAATAAAGTCTCTATGGATGCGGGATGGCTGAACCTTAACATAGAGAATGGTGCATGGGAAAAAAAGAGTTAGTGTTTGATTATTATTGCTCAAAGCACCATCCAGCATGGCCTTGGCAGTGTTCAAGGCATCAACCTGATCTAACAGAAGGTGTCACTGCCCATGGCAGGCGGGTTGGATCTAGATGATCTTGAAGGACCCTTCCAACCCAAATCATTCTCCTACTGGTCAAGATTGCAGTGGCAATCTAAATCCTCTGGCACAAGATCTTGATTAAGTTTTCTTAATCCTTCCAGATTAGTGACTAATGGTTGCTTAAGAATATCTGCTTTTAAAAATGTATTTCTGTTGTATCAGTGCATTTCTGTTGGCACAGTGCTACGCTGAAGCTGTAGGTTTATAAAAGTACTTGCTATTAGACTCCTTAAAATATAGTGAAGGGATTTCTGTTCAGCAGAAAGAATTGTAACAAACTCAAATGCTGCATAATGCTAAAAATGCCTCAGTGTTATTTATCAGAGAAAGTTACAAAGCCAGGTCTCTACTCAAGCCTTGTTCCTTCTGCTAATGGTACACACCCAAACATGCCCAGCAGAGAGATGGGCACAGAAACTAACTAACTGAAGAGAGTTTGACCAGGTAGTCTGTGTCCCTTTGCTCTGTCAACCATCTCAGAGATCCTTTGAAGTTTATAAGCTAGAGAAGACAGAAACTGTCAGCAAACTGTTATTTCCTTAACTGGAGTAAAGCCTAAGGTCTTGGGTTGGTGGGACTTGACCATGTGCCCAGAGAATAGAAAGCAGTGTGTTAGCAGGGCAGTGTGAATCTCACTGTGGAGGAGATAATCTGAGAAGACTGCCTAAAGTGACAGGTATTTACCCAAAAGGGTACAGACGGATGCAAGCATCTGAGCTGCTAGACTTGAAGGATCTTCAGTCTAAAAAACAAAAGTATGGTGTTAGCAAAGTGCAGTGCCTGAACAGATGTAACTTACTCACAAAAAGGAGTGCCTGCAGGCTTGCTTCCTACCAAAGCCAGAAGTGACTTCTAGTCCTGAACACATCTCCACTGTGACTACTGGAATTTTTCAATTCATTTTCTCTGCCTCTCTTTTGTCACATTTCTCCATTTGAATAGTTGCGTTAATGTATTTCTGACAATATCTGTAGGGAAAC